>NW_016859677.1:0-567 GCF_001698545.2 Rhinopithecus bieti | reverse complement strand
TTGCAGTGAGCTGAGATCCGGCCACTGCACTCCAGCCTGGGGGCGCGAGACTCTGTCTCAAAAAATAAAAAATAAAAAAAAAAAAAAAATGAAATCGTGTTGCATCTTTTCTTTTTTAAAAGAGATAGGGTCTCACTCTGTTACTCAGGGTACAGTGGTACAATTGTAACTCACTGCAACCTTGAACTCCTGGGCTCAAGCAATCCTCCCACCTCAGCCTCCTGAGTAGCTGGGACTACAGGCATGTGCTACCATGCCCATTTCATTTTTTTATTTTTGGTAGAGACGCGTTCTCACCATGTTGCTCAGGCTGGTCTCAAACTCCTGGCCTAAGGCCATCTTCCTGCTTCAGCCTCCCAAAGCACTGGGATTACAGGCATGAGCCAGTCTTTTTAATCATTTCTTGAACATACTATGATTATTATTATTATTGTTTTTTTTTTTGAGACAGAGTGTCGCTCTGTCACCCAGGCCGGAGTGCAGTGGTGCGATCTGGGCTCACTGCAAGCTCCGCCTCTTGGTGCACCCCATACTCCTGCCTCAGCCTCCTGGGTAGGTGGGACTACA
>NW_016859676.1:0-1269 GCF_001698545.2 Rhinopithecus bieti | reverse complement strand
ACTACTGGGTATATATCCAAAGGATTATAAATCATCCTGCTATAACGACACATGCACACGTATGTTCATTGCGGCACTATTCACAATAGCAAAGACTTGGAATCAACCCAAATGTCCATCAGTGACAGACTGGATTAAGAATATGGGGCACATATACACCATGGAATACTATGCAGCCATAGAAAAGGATGAGTTTTTGTCCTTTGTAGGCTCATGGATACAGCTGAAAACCATCATTCTCAGCAAACTTTCGCAAGAACAGAAAACCAAATCCTGTATGTTCTCACTCATACGTGGGAATTGAACAATGAGATCACTTAGACTCAGGAAGGGGAACATCACACACTGGGGCCTATCATGGGGAGGGGGGAGGTGTGAGGGATTGCACTGGGAGTTATACCTGACGAAAATGATGAGTTGATGGGTGCTGACAACTTAATAGGTGCAGCACACCAACATGGCACAAGTATACATAAGCTGCACATTATGCACATGTACCCTAGAAATTAAAATATAATAATAACAATAATAATAATATTATTAATAATAACTAAAATAAAATAACAATAAAACAGTAGAGGAGGAAGGGAGAGTATGGGGCAAAGATTGAAAAGCTACATATTGGGTACTACTATGGTCATTTACTGGGTGATAAGTTCAACCATACTAGAAACCTCTGGGTGACAAGTCCAATCATACTACAAACCTCAGCATCATATAATATACCTTCATAAAAAACCTAAACATGTATATTTGGAATGTAAAATAAAAGTTTTAAAAATAAAGATGCTGTGAAGCAAGATGGCCGAATAGGAACAGCTCCAGTCTCCAACTCCCAGCGCGAGCGACACAGAAGACCGGTGATTTCTGCATTTTCAACTGAGGTACTGGGGTCATCTCACTAGGGAGTGCCGGACAATCGGTGCTGGTCAGCTGCTGCAGCCTGACCAGCGAGAACTGAAGCAGCGCGAGGCATCACCTCACCTGGGAAGTGCAAGGGGAAGGGAATCCCTTTTCCTACCCAGGGGAACTGAGACACACAACACCTGGAAAATCGGGTAACTCCCACCCCAATACCGTGCTATAAGCAAACGGGCACAACAGAAGAATATATCCCTCACCTGGCCGGGAGGGTCACGTCCACGGAGCCTCCCTCATTGCTAACACAGCAGTCTGCGGCGATCTAACTGCAAGGCAGCAGAGAGGCTGGGGGAGGGGTGCGTGCCATTGCTGAGCCCTACGTAGGTAAACAAAGCCGCTGGGAAGCTC
>NW_016859675.1:0-695 GCF_001698545.2 Rhinopithecus bieti | reverse complement strand
TCTGAGCTCGGCCTATGGGGGTCTCACAAGTCCCGACCTCAGCTATGACCTGGGCTCCAGCTTTGGCTCGGGCACAGGCTCCAGCTCCTTCAGTTGCACCAGCTTCACCAGGGCCGTGGTTGTGAAGAAGATGGAGACCTGTGATGGGAAGCTGGTGTCCAAGTCCTCTGACGTCCTGTCCAAGTGAACAGCCACGGCAGCCCC
The DNA here is from genome assembly GCF_001698545.2 of Rhinopithecus bieti. Classification (NCBI taxonomy): domain Eukaryota; kingdom Metazoa; phylum Chordata; class Mammalia; order Primates; family Cercopithecidae; genus Rhinopithecus; species Rhinopithecus bieti. The sequence continues at coordinate 491 of NW_016859675.1, read as the reverse complement.
TCCCAGCCTGCCCCTCCTGTGGCTGCACCAGAGCCCGTGAGGGAGTCTGCTGTGAAGGGTAGCACAAGGAATGGGAGACCCACCTGAGCCTCAGTCTTAGCCCTCAGCCCATCCGCGGAGGGGGGAGTTTACTACTTGAGGACTCCCCTTGCCCATGCCTCCAGCTACAAAACAATTCAAAAGCTTTTTTTTTTTTTTCCAAAATAAAACCTCAGCTAGCTCTGCCAAATATATATAGTCATACAAACAGAGATATAGAAACTTCCTTTTTTTTTTTTTTTTTTTTTTTTTGAGATGGAGTCTCGCTCTGTTGCTCAGGCTGGAGTGCAATGGTGTGATCTCGGCTCACTGCAGCCTCTGCCTTCTGGGTTCAAGCGATTCTCCTGCCTCAGCCTCCTGAGTAGCTGGGACTACAGGCACGCACCACTACGCCTGGCTAATTTTTTGTAGTTTTAGTAGAGACGGGGCTTCACCACGCTGACCAGGCTGGT
>NW_016859674.1:0-1412 GCF_001698545.2 Rhinopithecus bieti | reverse complement strand
GCGCCACTGCACTCCAGCCTGGACGACAGAGCAAGATTCTGTCTCAAAAAAAAAAAAAAAAAGAAAGAAAGAAAGAAAAAGAAAAGAAAAGAAAAGAAAACGTTTAGATTGATGGCTATATGATTAGAGGACCCAGGGCAAATGTCTAATCTCAACAATTAATGAAATGGTGTTCTCTGAAGCCTCCAAGACAAACTGACCCCAGTGGGTGGGAGACACGAGCAAAGTACGTGAGGAAGCACCTCCTGTAGACAGAGTTGCCCCCAGGGACACACACCTGGGCTGGACACCAGGGCCCCTGCACAGCGTGGGGTCTGGAGAGGTGACAAGATGGTCATTGTGGGCCTTTCTCTTAGGAGGGAGCTGGGCAGTGGTTGGAAGCTTGGACTCTGGACCTGGACTACCTGAGTTTGAATCCCAAGTCTGCTGTGATCTTGGGCAGGTGACTTAACCTCTCTAGGACCCAGTTACTTCATCTGTAAAATGGGCCTAAAAATGGTCCTTACCGCATTGTGTTGCTGTGTGGTTTAAATCGGTTACTATACGTAAGCACTAAAGATGGAGCCTGACATATTAAGTGCTTGGTGTGTGCTAGTTGCTACGAGTATTACTATTATTTATTATTTCTTAATTCCAGAAACTGTATTTCTCCTTCTTACTCCTCTGCCTCAGTATATGGCCTGAGCCTCAGCCTTTCAGAGGCTCTGGGGTCTGGGGGAGACTCACCTCGATGTAATGGTCTGTGAACTCTGTCCCAAACTCCCGGCTTGCACCAAAGTCCAGCAGGGTCACCTGGAAGCAAGGAATGGTGAAAGGAATGCTGGGATCCCAGTCACACCCCCACTGTCTATTGGGGCAGCCAGGATCTGTCTTCCTCCCCATGACCCTGCCCGCTCCTGCCAGAGCCCCTGCCTGGCTGCCTGACTGGGCTCCTGGCCTCATCTCCACATTTCCAACCCACCCCCAGAAGGTAGCTGAAGGCTTTTATTTTTTTAGTTCTAATTGTTTATGCAATAACAAATTTTAGACCCAGAAAAAAAATCGAGAACATAATAAAATATACAGAAAAGTAAAATGAATACCCACAAATCCCACCACCCAGCACCTAGCCTAAAATAGAAAATACTCCCCATCCGTCCGGGCGTGGTGGCTCACGCCTGTAATCCCAGCACTTTGGGAGGCCGAGGTGGGTGGATCATGAAGTCAGGAAGTTCAAGACCAGCCTGGCTAACATGGTGAAACCCTGTCTCTATTAAAAATATAAAAATTAGCCGGGTGTGGTGGTGCGTGCCTGTAATCCCAGCTACTCGAGAGGCTGCGGCAGGAGAATCACTTGAACCTGGGAGGTGGAGGTTGCAGTGAGCCCAGATTGCACCACTGCATTCCAGCCTGGGTGAGAGAGTGAGATCCCG
>NW_016859673.1:0-1261 GCF_001698545.2 Rhinopithecus bieti | reverse complement strand
AAAAAAAGAAAAGAAAAGAGACTGAATTCTTGTTGAAATTTAAGCTCAGGCTGGGCATGGTGGCTCACACCTAAAATCTCAGTACTTTGGGAGGCTGAGGTGGGAAGACTGCTCGAGGCCAGGAGTTCAAGACCAGCCTGGGCAAAATAGCGAGACCCGTCTCTGCTTAAAAATAAAATAAAATAATTTTATTTTATGTGCCTATAGTCCCAGCTACTCAGGAGGTAGGAGGAGAATTGCTTGAGCCCAGGAGTTCGAGCCTGCAGTGAGTTATGTTGGTACCAATTGTCTCCAAAAAAGAAAGAAATTTTAGTTCGTATCTCTTGGGAAAGTAAGGATTTAACCTGGAGTGGGTCAATTTTAGCTTATTTAAACAACTGGAACTAGATATTTTTTGCCTCCTAATCCTGAATACAAAAAGAATGCAGCCAAAAGAATCATCATTATTGATCCCTGAAAATGTACTCCAGTTCAAAATCCTTATTAGAAGACCAGTATGCCAGTAAAACATAAAGTTTTATATATATAGGAGCAGCTATCATATACCAGGAACATAATATTGAAATGATGCATGAGGACTGTGAATAGGATTAGGCTTCTAGCTGAGTATTCCTACCTATTTGATTTAATATCAATTTTTCTTTTATCCTTTAGTGAGAGTTCTATTTGGGTGCTTGAGGGCAATACAAATTATCAGCAAGAGGCTGAATTGGAATAAGAGGAGGTCCCACTGTGATATGTTACAAAGTAAATCTCATGAATAATTTTTTATTTTTATTTTTTTGAGACAGTCTTGCTCTGTCACCCAGGCGGGAGTACAGTGGTGTAATCCTGGCTCACTGCAACCTCCATCTCCCAGGTTCAAGCAATTTTCCTGCCTCAGCCTCCTGAGTAGTTGGGATTACAGGCACCTGCCACTACTCCCAGCTACTTTTTGTATTTTTAGTAGAGATGGGGTTTCACCATGTTAGCCAAGCTGGTCTTGAACTCCTGACCTTAAGTGATCTGCCCACCTTGGCCTTCCAAAGTGCTGGGATTACAAGCGTGAGCCATTACGTCTGGCCAAGAATTTTTAATTGCAATAAATGATGAGACATGACAAGTTCTATGATGGCCATAAATAAATGTATGTAGCAAGGAAAATGAGGTTATGTATACATTATTATACCTTGATTTTCCTTATGTGCATTGTTATTCATAGTTCACAGATTTGACATAAGGTTTAATTAGTATTTGTAATGTATTTAAGAATACCCTACTA
>NW_016859672.1:0-862 GCF_001698545.2 Rhinopithecus bieti | reverse complement strand
GAAAATGCAAAAACAAGGCACAGAATAGTAAAAAAAAATTTGAAACACTTCTATAGTATATGACAGCTCATTTCCAACTAGGATAGTTACAGAACTCTTAAAACACAGTAACAATAAGACAAATATCCAAAGTCTGAAGGATGGAGAAAACGTCTGAAGGGATGCTTTATAAAGATACACAAATAGCCTGTATATCAAAGGATTAACACATCCGATCCTATGCATCAAGCAGCCTGTATAACCTCAGTCATCAGAGAAATGCAAAAATCGAAAAAAGTTTATTATACCATGGATATAAAATAATTGGAACTCTCACGCGCTGCTGATGGAAATGTGAAATAGTCTGCCCACTTTGGAAACTGTTCTGTTTCTTATAGAACGAAAGGCACACTTATCATAAACCCCAGAAAGTATGCTAGTAAGTTTTTACCCAAGAGAAACGAAAATATGTCCACACAAAAGGCTGTGCTCAAATATGCTTTCCCAACATTCTCATGTTACTAAATTACTAATAACAGGAGAGAGTATGTGTGAGTGTGTGTGTGAGAGACAGAATATACAACTTTCTCTCTCCGTAATAAGCTCCACCTAGAGAGCCCTTTGTGGTTTATTCTAAAAACTCACCTACGATTTATAACATAATTTACTAGAAAATGGGTTTTGAACATACTTACAAGCTGGATAATTCTTATATACTCAGCAGTGGGAATTTAGTTAATAGCAAAGGCTCAAGGCTGGTGGTAATTACGGATTCTAGATTCAAGACTTTTGGTGCTGGAAGGACTCACTAGAGGAGACTCTCAGCCATCCACCAATCTCTTCTCCTTCTCCTTCTCCTCCTCCTCCTCCTCCTCCTCCTCCT
>NW_016859670.1:0-571 GCF_001698545.2 Rhinopithecus bieti | reverse complement strand
CTAGCATAGGCCAGCTTTCAGTTCTTCCAAAGAAATTTTTTCCTAGCTATAGAAAACTATCTATCCATCTGACAAAGGGCAAACATCCAGAATCCACAAGGAACTTAAACAAATTTGCAAGAAAAAAACAACCCCATCAAAAAGTGGGTAAAGGATATGAACAGACACTTCTCAAAAGAAGACAGTTATGTGGCCAATGAACATATGAAAAAAAGTTCATCACTGGTCATTAGAGAAATGCAAATCAAAACCACAATGAGATACCATCTCACACCAGTTAGAATGACGATCATTAAAAAGTCAGGAAACAGCAGATGCTGGAGAGGATGTGGAGAAATAGAAACGCTTTTACACTGTTGGTGGGAGTGTAAATTACTTCAACCATTGTGGAAGACAGTGTGGCAATTCCTCAAGGATCTAGAACCAGAAATACCATTTGACCCAGCAATCCCATTACTGGGTGTATACCCAAAGGATTATAAATCATTCTACTATAAAGACACATGCACACGTGAAACCAACACAAATGCTCATCAATGATAAGACTGGATGAAGAAAATGTGGCACATAT
>NW_016859669.1:0-2805 GCF_001698545.2 Rhinopithecus bieti | reverse complement strand
CACACAAGAAACTCATGGTGGTGCTCTAAAGAAATTAAACCCAAGGTCGTACTCTCCGGAATGGGTTAAGGATGCCAAAGCAATAAAATAGATTACTCTTGTATAATGTTTTACAGTTTATTTTAACTTTTAATGACATCTCAATATATTTCTAAAATGTCACTGAAAAGTAGATACTATTAATATTTCCATTGGTTCATAAAATTATACTGATAATGACTGGGGGACAGAGCAATTATGCAAATTACCCAGATTCACAGGGTTGTTGGTTATTAAATGATAGTATCAATGCATCTCTATGTAATGCCATATTGGATAGAGAGAAAAACTGTTTGGGGAGTCAAGGAGCCTTTGTTCAAATGTTTTTCTTAGTATCTATTACTGTAACTTTCTAAAGCTCAAGTTTTCTCATACGAGTACTTGAAATAATAGGATCTACTGTATAGAATTGTGAGGACAAAGTGAATGGCACATGTGGGCACCCACAGCAAAAGGTTTTCCAGAGTAGGCATTCCATGAATGCCAGGTTCCTCTTATTCCACAGCCCTTCTCTTCATGGAAAATCATCCAAGTATACATAGAACATGTAGCATACACACCTATCCACACATACACACAGGCGTATTGATGCACTAATGATACAGGTATTGGGCTCTTTATATTAGAGAAGAGCAGACATAAGGAGTATCAACATACAATTTCATAAGCATTCAGCCAAATGTGGCTGTACCTGTTACAAACGCCATTCAGCTGATGCATCCAGGATTTCACAAGAAGACTCCAGCAGCTGTATACACAGAGTATCAAGTGGTGTCCAAAGTATACAAAGTAAGAGCCTGGGGATGGAGGTACATCAGGTACAAATCATCTGACCTAAAATACTGAGATAAATTCAACATGTTAGTACAGGACTCAGGGATGATACCATTTTATTTTGTATTTCTCCCCTGGTAGTAAAATAGTCCAGTGTTGCCTCATTGAGAAACCAGACTTCTATTTCAGAGATTTTACCCCTCCAGGACAGAGGGAGACTTGATAAGCACAAGCATGTCCCTCAAACACCAAAATAGAAGAAAGTGTTATGATTTAAATTGACTATTTAGCCAAAAGGAATTGGAATTTAGAGCCAGCAGATAATTTAAAATCCCATTAAAATAGCTACTGGAGGCACTGGGTATGTCAGTATGAGAAAAATACAGAGGGATAGTTGAAACTTAACTACAATCATACATTTTTTAAAACAACTTTTACCAGAAATACGTGTTCTCAAATGGCCTTTAAAGTACTCAAACCGGCCGGGCACGGTGGCTCAAGCCTGTAATCCCAGCACTTTGGGAGGCCGAGACGGGCGGATCACGAGGTCAGGAGATCGAGACCATCCTGGCTAACACGGTGAAACCCCGTCTCTACTAAAAAATACAAAAAAATTAGCCGGGCGAGGTGGTGGGCGCCTGTAGTCCTAGCTACTCGGGAGGCTGAGGCAGGAGAATGGCGTAAACCCGGGAGGCGGAGCTTGCAGTGAGCTGAGATCCGGCCACTGCACTCCAGCCTGGGAGACAGAGCGAGACTCCGTCTCAAAAAAAAAAAAAATAAATAAAGTACTCAAACCTAGGAAAATAATACTTTATCCTGATGCTATTCCCTATGTAAAGCAGTGTAGAAGCTCCTTTTTGGAAATTGACATCAAGACCAATGTAGAAAGCAAAATAAACTCATGTCAAATTCAATGTATTTTTTTTAACCAAGAACAATATTTTTTCAGTTGGAATATGAGAAATGATGCAATACATAAGCTTGAAATAATCATGAAAAATATCAAGTTGCCTGACTTTCTTTAAGGGGTCTATTTATTTGCTTTTGTTTGCAGTAGGATACATAATTTTAACTGAACCCAACTTCATTATCTATATTCAAGAATACCTAAAACATAAGCCAAGGTTTCAGCTTGACTTGGTTTATTTATTTATTGAAATGAGTAAAATGAGCACACATTTTTGAATAAAGATATTTTGGTAGAAAGTCAAGTCCGAACACAATTCTGAAATAACACAAATCATAACTTTGAAAAATATATTCTAATCAAGCAAAATATACTGAAATTGTCCATATTTCTGTCATATAGTTTGCAAGGATTTTCATTTTCTCGTACACTTGCTTCCAAGTACTTTTGGCAATTTCCAAGAAGAATAGAATTTTTCTTCAAAAAAATTTAACTTGTCACTGTTTCAAAGAAGTTGCTACAACTATCAAAGAGAATTCTAATAGAGGAATGTTAAGAATGTTTGTGCAATGCTGGTTATCATTGGAATAAGTACATAGACTTTAAAATGTGTCTGTTTTGTTGGATAATTTAAAAAGGATAGATCCTATTAAAATGCAGTCGCATTGGTTTATAGATAGACTTAATCAATGGATGGCATTGCAAGGAGCATCCAGTTTTATGGAAGGTGGAAGCATCACTTCCTTGGCTATAATAAAGAGTTCTGATGCATCCTCATACAACAAGAGGAAGAGTCTGTATGCAGAAGCAACACCTTCTAGGGATATATAAAGGGTCAAGTCAAGGAAGGGCAGAACAAACTTGAGACACTCGCTTCTTTCCATCAACCACAGCCTGCTCTCACAACCTCACTATGTCTTGCCCCAACTACTGCTCTGGAAACTGCAGCTCAGGATCTCTCAGAACCTCCTGCCATATTCCTCTCACCTCCATCGCCCTCTGCCCTACCAACATCAGTCGTGGAGATGTACTCTGCTTACCCACTAGCTGTCAAGACCCTACCTGGCTCACAGACAACTGCCAAG
>NW_016859668.1:0-570 GCF_001698545.2 Rhinopithecus bieti | reverse complement strand
TAGAATATTCTATTCAATTATGTTGTTACTTTTAAATTGCTTTAACTGATTTATTATTTTTTAGTGTTTAATTATTTTTTAATTTTAAATTTAATTATCTTTGGCTTCTCAGCTGAGACCAGGGAGTTTGGCAAAAAGGGGAAGTAATTGTGGGCCTCATTTGGACTACAGAAGTAGGAAAGGCATTCAGTCAGGGCTAAGGCATGGGCAGTGGAAATGTGGTTGTCTCTGTTTATTGAAGACAAGTTAGAGTATCTTGTGCAATGTAGTGAACATAGAACAAAACATGCTATGCCTATCACCCTCCACAAGGGTAAAATCTTCAAGTGCTATAAGATGTAAATCAACCAAGTGCATTGCAGGGGAAGGATCTGGGATGGGAGGACAGAAGAGAGGAGAAAAGAAAACAGCATGACTTGGTGAACGTGAAAGGGGATGGAGCCGAACAGGCCTCAGTATCATTCTGGACCACCTCATGGCAGCTCTGGGCTCTTTGGTAAGTTCCTTAACCTTCCTGTGCCTGTATCCACTGCTGTAAGAAGGAGATAATGATAGTACTTTTATCCTGGG
>NW_016859667.1:0-1407 GCF_001698545.2 Rhinopithecus bieti | reverse complement strand
ATGGTAAGTTGTCTTTGTGTATGTCTAGCTATATCAAATTTTGAGAAGGAGAGAATGGTTATTTGGTTATAAAAATTAAGTTATTATTTTCTGGCTCCTTTTACTTCCCTTTCTCTAATAAAAAACAAAAAAGTAATGAATACAAGAGAAGAGAAAGCAAGTACATCTGTAGCTTGGAGATATTGCAAGTTCGTTTCAAGACCAATGCAATACAGCTAATACTGGAATAAAATGAAAATGAATTACACTAATTATTGGTTTCTTGGTGCACTAAAAGGTAGGTTTAGACTATACTGTAGTTTAGTATTCAATAGCATTGTGTCTAAAAAAAGTGCATAATTTAATTTAAAATATTTCATTGATAAAAAATGTTAATCATCTGATTCTTCAATAAGTCATAGTCTTTTGGCTGATGGAAGATTTTGCCTCGATATCGATGCCTGCTAACTGATTAGGGTGGTGGTTACTGAAGGTGAGGGTGGCTGTGGAAATTTATTATATTAAGACAAAATTAAGTTTGCTGCATTGGTTGATTCTACTATGAACAAAAGATTTATCTGTAGCACATGATGCTGTTGGGTATCATTTTATCCACAATAGAACTTCTTGCAAATCACTGGGGCCTAACTGAGGGTGAAGAGTTGGAGAAGGGAGAGGGCCGATAACTAATGCCTACTAGGCTTAATACCTGGGTAACGCAGTAATTTCTGCCCCAAGCACCCGTGACATGCAGTTTACCTATATACCAAATCTGCACATGTGCCCATAAATGTAAAAGTTAAAAAAAAAAAAAATTGGAGTCAGTCCTCTGAAACTCTAACATTGTTTTATCAAATATGTTTATGTAACATTCTGCATACTTTGTCGTCATTTCAACAATGTTCATAAGATTTTCACCTAGAGTGGATTCCATTTCAAGAAATTACTTTCTTTGTTTATCCACAATAAGCAATTCCTCATCTGATAAAGTCTTAGCACAAGGTTGCAGCAATTCACCTGCATCTTCAGGCTTGGTTTCTAATTCTGGTTCTCTTGCTATTTCCAGCATATCTGCAGTGACCTCTTCCACTAAAGTCTTGAACATTTCAAAATATTTTGTGAGAGTTGATTTCAGTTTCTCTTAACCTTCTGTTAATGTTGATAATTTTGGCCTTCTTCTGGGAATCATAAATGTTTCTTTCTTTTCTTTCTTTCTTTCCCTTCCTTCCTTCCTTCCTTCCTTCCTTCCTTCCTTCCTTCCTTCCTTCCTTTCTTCCTTCCTTCCTTTCTTTCTTCTTTTTTCTTTTGACAGAGTCTCTCTCTGTCACCAGGCTGGAGTTCAATGGCGTGATCTCGGCTCACTGCAACTTCCGCCCCCCGGGTTCAATCTATTCTTCTGCCTCAGCCTTCCAAGTAGCTGGGACTACA
>NW_016859666.1:0-694 GCF_001698545.2 Rhinopithecus bieti | reverse complement strand
TTTCTGTTGCTAGATGAATAAATGTTCATTAGAGTAATATTTTAAATAACTGTAGAGTTTTAGAATATAAAATATTCCTCTTTGTTCCATTTAATGCTTTTCACCTTTAATTTCCCTTTATCTGTTTATAACATTGCTGAGCCTGTATTCTTTTTGTTAGCACGTGCCTAGTTACTCTTCTCTTTTTCCTTCAGATGTTTCCTTCAAACTATTTTTTTTTTACCATTTTGATCTAGATATGTCTTATATGTTTCTATTAAAAACATGCTTTCTTGTTTTGCTTTTTTCTCTCTCTCCTGTCCTATTTTTTGGTTAAATTCGTTTTGTTTCTATATTGGATTAATATCTCTCTGATCTGTTCTTAAAGTTTACATCTTATGTCTAGTATATTGGTTGCTTTTTTAAATCTTCATATTTAAACTTATTATATCAATTTCTGTAGTGAATCTGTATCAAAAACTCCCTTTCACGAATTACAAAAAAACAATTTCTCATGTTCTCCCCATACCCTACAAGTTCTCATATTAAAATAATGTAGAATATCAAGGTCTGTCTTTGATAATTGTGGGAGAGGGGCAGAACTAGTGACGGGCCATGAGTGTTTAGGTATATTTTCCCCTCAAATGTAAGAGCTTTCCATTTCTTCTGATGATCATGATTACCTAGAAACTTTCATATTTCTCCTGTCCAACTG
>NW_016859665.1:0-757 GCF_001698545.2 Rhinopithecus bieti | reverse complement strand
GGAATCGCCACACTGTCTTCCACAATGGTTGAACTAATTTACCCTTTCACCAACACTGTAAAAGTGTTTCTATTTCTCCACATCCTCTCCAGCATCTGCTGTTTCCTGACTTTTTAATGATCGCCGTTCTAACTGCCATGAGATGGTATCTCATTGTGGTTTTGATTTGCACTTCTCTAATGACCAGCGATGATGAACATTTTTTCATATGTTTGTTGGCTGCATAAATGTCTTCTTTTGAGAAGTGTCTGTTCATATCCTTTGCTGACTTATTGATGGGGTTGTTTGTTTTTTTCTTGTAAATTTGTTTAAGTTCTTTGTAGATTCTAGATATTAGCCCTTTGTCAGGTAGATAGATTGCAAAAACTTTCTCCCATTCTGTAGGTTGCCTGTTCACCCTGATAGTAGTTTCTTTTGCTGTGCAGAAGCTCTTTAGTTTAATTAGATCCCATTTGTCAATTTTGGCTTTTGTTGCCATTGCTTTGGTGTTTTGGACATGAATTGTTTGCCCATGCCTATGTCCTGAATGGTGTTGCCTGGGTTTTCTTCTGAGATTTTTATGGTTTTAGGTCTTACATTTAAATCTTTAATCCATCTTGAATTAATTTTTGTACAAGGTATAAGGAAGGGGTCCAGTTTCAGTTTTCTGCTTATGGCTAGCCAGTTTTCCCAACACCATTTATTAAATAGGGAATTCTTTCCCCATTGCTTGTGTCATTTTTGTCAAAGATCAGATGGTTATAGATGTGTGGTGTTA
>NW_016859664.1:0-857 GCF_001698545.2 Rhinopithecus bieti | reverse complement strand
TTGACATCAAGGTTGGTTGCCTCCTTTGTGAAACCTTGTTGCATCCTAGCTTTAAGGGAATTTGCAAGTTAAATAATTACATTCATAGCAATGTTTTTAAAGAACATTTAACCACATAAGACAGATTTTCTTTAATATTAAAAGCATGTACATATTTCAGAAAACTTGCTTACCTGGACAACGTGCCCTGCCCAGTAGGCCATAGTGTCCTTGCTTAGGTACCTGGTCGCTTTACCTCCACGGATAACCTGCAGGAGTTTACTCTTGCTTTTGGCTCCTAACATTGCTAGGCCCATTGATGTGGTGTAAGTCTAGGAAATCTGCCCCAAAATTGGTAGGTTAAACTTTTTTTTTTTTTTTTTTTGAGACTGACTCTCCCTCTGTCACCCAGGCTGGAGTGCAGTGGCACAATCTCAGCTCACTGCAATCTCTGCCTCCTGGGTTCAAGCAATTCTCCTGCCTCAGCCTCCCGAGTAGCTGGGACTACAGCCACGTGCCACCACGCCCGGCTGAATTTTTGTATTTTTAGTAGAGATGGGGTTTCACCGTGTTAACCCGGATGGTCTTGATCTCCTGACCTTGAGATCCGCCTGCCTCGGCCTCCCAAAGTGCTGGTATTACAGGCATGAGCCACCGTTTCCGGCTGGTAGGTTAAACTTCTATCTTTTTTTCTATGTCTACATTCCAGCAGACATGTATGTCTTATCTATTACAAAAGAAAGTAATGGGATGGGTTCAGTGGCTCATACCTGTAACCCCAGCAATTTAGGAGGCCAAGGTGGGCAGATCGCCCAAGGCCAAGAGTTTAAGACCAGCCTGGGCAATATGTCGAAGTCCCATTTCTTAAAAAAAAATTA
>NW_016859663.1:5824-7246 GCF_001698545.2 Rhinopithecus bieti | reverse complement strand
TTAAAGAAATGAAATTTTGTGGGAGGTATTATTTAACTGACATATTTGCTATTTTCTTGAGCAAGTGGTCAAATTAATCAAGTCACATTGTTAGACATGGAAAGTTCTTGATATGTACAGAAATAACTTTTGATTTATTTATTTTAACAAAATTAAAATCAAAGGAAATATTTCCACTGATGTGTATACATTCTTGTGGTAAAGCGATCTAGCTCTGAATTAGATATATCTAAGACTAAATTCTAGTGTTTTCAATTACAGAGGTTTTCAAATTATGATGGGGTTACATTCCAATAAACCCATGCTAAATTAAAATATTATAAGTCAAAATGCATTGACTTACAAGATAAGATAATCAGGATTGTGGATTGCAGAAGTCCTAACTCATGTGCAATGGTCATTACTGGCTTGCCCTCTTTGTGCCTAGTAATTATATTGTTTCATCTCAAGAGTAATTGCCTTCTTCTTCTCACCAGGAAAAGCATGAGACACAGATGGACATTTTGTACACATGATGGGATGCAAAAACACAAAACACAATATCCCAAAACCACTGGCAACATAGTATACTGTAGTGGTTATTTACCCTCATGATCACATGGCTATCTGGGAACTATGGCTCTCACCCCCTGCCCAGTATCACGATAGAGTATGATGCTACATATTGCTAGACTCGGAAAAGATCAAAATTCAAAGTATAGTTTCTGCTGAATGTGTATTGCTTTCCCACCATTGTAAACTCAAAAATTCCTAAGTCAATCCATTCTAAGTAAGGCTCAAAATAAGACCTCACTTCCTCAACTTTAAAATGAGAAAAAACAACATTGATGCAACAGGATAATTATAGCTAATTTAAATTAGATGAGCATCAACATATACAGCACAATGTCTGGCACCTGGTGAGCACTCATATTTGTGCATTATTATGATACATGCAAACTTTAGTGATAGTATTTTTACTAATATTATTAATTCTGTTATTATAATTGATGCTAAATATTGTGTTTTGTTCTTGAAGTTGATTACAAATTGTTTTAGTATTTGACATTAACCAGGTTAATTGCAGCCAACACAGAAAGACAAATCAGAGAATATATGCACTTGCTATAGTTTCAGCTAGTATTTGAAGGTAACTCTGAAAAGAATTAATTGAAAGTACAGAAGCCAAAAATAAGAAGAGTCATACATTTGGAAAGAATTAATTTCGATAAATTAATTCTAGGGGGATAAATTATGCATCTATATTTTGAGTAACTAACAGAAAATAAGGACCCAAACGTTTGCCTAGGTGGTTATATGCCAGAACCACTATCTAGGAAATTTAATTGTTGTGTATAACGTTTGTAAAGGCAGTGCTAGATTTAATTTAAAGATAATATTATAAATTCTTAAAAGAGATAAATTATAATATTTGCCACAGAA
>NW_016859663.1:0-1072 GCF_001698545.2 Rhinopithecus bieti | reverse complement strand
TTGGACACAGGAGGGGAACATCACACACCAGGTCCTATTGTGCGGAGGGGAGAGAGGGGAGGCATAGCATTAGGAGATATACCTAATGTAAATGATGAGTTGATGCGTGCAGGACACCAACATGGCACATGTACACATATGTAACAAACCTGCACATTTTGCACATGTACTCTAGAACTTAAAGTATATAAAAAAAAAATGACTGGAGAACTTTTCTAATTTAATAAGAAACACATAATTACTGAATCAGGAAGCCAAAGAACAACCAACAGAATACATACCAGTATTAATTTGTTGGGACTCTCAACAAAATACCACAGATTGGGTAAGGGTAAGACTATGACTTAAATAACAAATTAATTTTCTAACGGTTATGAAGTCTAGAAGTCTGACATCAAGGTGTTGGCAAGTTTGATTCCTTCTGAGGGCTCTCTCTGTGGCTTGAAAATGGTCACCTTCTTGCTGTGGGTTCATATGATTATCATCTTATGTATGTATGTGTCTGGTGTATCTTTCTGTGTTCTGTTCTTGTCTTTTAAGAGGACATCCATTATATTAAATTAGGTCTCACTATAATAAAATGATTTTAATTTATTTACCAATTTAAAGACTGTATCATCAAGTAAAGTCTTATTTTAAGTTTTGGGCATTAGAGTGTCAACATATTAATTGGGGTGGGGAGTGGCATAATCCAGCTCATACCAATACACGACCCAAAATTCACTTATGAATCTCATACACTGACTGTTTTCAACATGCAAACATCAATTAATATAATCCACCCCATTCATAGATTAAAAAAGAAAAAATATATAATTATATCAAATGATGGAGAAAAGTCATTTGACAAAATCCAATACATATCTATGATAAAAACCTCAGTAAACTAGAAATAAAAGGGAATATCATCAACTTGGTAAAGAACATCTAAAATATCTGTAGCTGACATCATATTTAATAGTAAGAAACTGGACATGTATCCTCTAAAATCTGGAACAAGGTAAGAATATCCTCTCTTTCCACTCCTTTTCTTAATGTACCAGAATTTATAATTATTGCAGTAAGACAAAAA
>NW_016859662.1:0-1409 GCF_001698545.2 Rhinopithecus bieti | reverse complement strand
AAAAAAATGTTTTTGACCGGGCACAGTGGCTCATACCTATAATCCCAGCACTTTGGGAGGCTGAGGCAGGCGGATCATGAGGTCAGAAGATCGAAATCATCCTGGCTAACACCCTGTCTCTACTAAAAATTCAAACAATTAGCTGGGCATGGTGGCACACGCCTGTAGTCCAACTACTTGGGAGACTGAGGCAGGAGAATCGCTAGAACCTGGGAGGTGAAGGTTTCAGTGAGCCGAGATCACACCACTGCCTGCACTCCAGCCTGGGTGATAGAGCGAGACTCTGTCTCAAAAAAAAAAAAAAAAAAAAAAAAGTTTAAAAAAATTGAAACCATCCTCAAAAACAAAAACACAAAAAACAACAGCAGAAAATTATAGCCATCCTAATAGGTATAAAGTGGTATCTTGTGATTTTGATTTGCATCTCCCTTGTGATTAATGATGAGCCTATTTTTATGTGTTTATTGGCCATTAGAATATCTTACTTGAGGAAACGTCTGTTCGCTTCCCTTGCCTATTTTGTATTTGGTTTGCATGTCTTTTTTCTTGTTGAATTGTAAGGGTTCTTCGTATATTACAGACACTAGACTCATCAGATACATGATTTGCCGATAATTTGTCCTATTCCATAGGTTGTCTTTTCACTTTTTTGATAGGGTCTTTAGATGCACAAAAGTTTTTATTTTGATGAAGCTCAATTTATCTACTTTTTCTTTTCTTTTCTTTTTTGAGACGAAGTTTCGCTCTATTACCCAGGCTGGAATGCAGGGTGCAAGCTTGGCTCACTGCAATCTCCGCCTCCCAAGTTCAAGCAATTCTTCTCCCTCAGCCTCCTGAGTAGCTGGGATTACAGGTGTGCACCACCACACCTGGCTAATTTTTGTATTTTTAGTAGAGATGGGGTTTCATCGTATTGGCCAGGCTGGTCTAGAACACCTGACCTCAAGTGATCGCCGTAAGCTGGCCTCCTAAATTGCTGGGATTACAGGCATGAGCCACCACTCCTAGCCAAATTTATCTGTTTTTTCTTTTGTTGCTTGTGGTTTTTATGTCAAACTTTTTTTTTTTTTTTGAGACGGAGTCTGGCTCTGTCGCCCAGGCTGGAGTGCAGTGGCCGGATCTCAGCTCACTGCAAGCTCCGCCTCCCGGGTTCACGCCATTCTCCTGTCTCAGCCTCCCGAGTAGCTGGGACTACAGGCGCCGCCCACCACCACGCCCGGCTAATTTTTTTTTGTATTTTTACTAGAGATGGGGTTTCACCGTGTTAGTCAGGATGGTCTCGATCTCCTGACCTCGTGATCCGCCCGTCTCGGCCTCCCAAAGTGCTGGGATTACAGGCTTGAGCCACCGCGCCCGGCCTATGTCAAACTTTTTATGGCAAAGAAACCATTGCCAGGCCGGGCGCAGTG
>NW_016859661.1:0-267 GCF_001698545.2 Rhinopithecus bieti | reverse complement strand
GGTCAGGAGCTCAAGACCAGACTGGCCAACATGGTGAAATCCCGTCTCTACTAAAAATACAAAAATTAGCTGGGCACGGTGGTGCGCACCTGTAATCTCAGCTACTCGAGAGGCTGAGGCAGGAGAATTGCATGAACTTGGGAGGCAGAGGTTGCAGTGAGCCGAGATCACACCACTTCACTCCAGGCTGGGAGACAGAGAGGAAACTGTCTCAAAAAAAAAAAAAAAAAAAAAAAAAAAAAAAAAAAAAAAAAAAAAAAGGGAAAA
>NW_016859660.1:0-697 GCF_001698545.2 Rhinopithecus bieti | reverse complement strand
ATTTAGTCTTGGGAGGGTGTATGTGTCTGGGAATTTTTCTCTTTCTTCTAGGGATCAGTGGTGATCTGCCCTTTATCATGTTTTATTGTGTATATTTGCTTCTTCTCTGTTTTCTTCTTTATTAGTCTGGCTAGTAGTATACCTATTTTGTTAATCTTTTCAAAAAACTAGCTCCTGGATATATTGATTTTTTGAAGGGTTTTTCATGTCTCTATCTCCTTCAGTTCTGCTCAGATCTTAGTTATTTCTTGCCCTCTGCTGGCTTTTGAATTTGTTTGCCCTTGCTTCTCTAGTTCTTTTAATTGTGATGTTAGGGTGCCAATTTTAGGTCTTATCTGCTTTCTCCTGTGGGCATTTAGTGCTATAAATCTCCCTCTAAACACTGCTTCAGCTGTGTCCCCAAAATTATGGTACATTGTGTCTTTGTTCTCATTGGTTTCAAAGAACTTACTTATTTCTGCCTTCATTTCGTTATTTACCCAGTAGTCATTCAGGAGCAGGTTGTTTAGTTTCCATGTAGTTGTGTGGTTTTGAGTGAGTATCTTAATTGTGAGTTCTAATTTGATTGCACTGTGGTCTGAAAAACTGTTTGTTATGATTTCCATCCTTTTGCATTTACTGATGAGTGTTTTACTTTCAATTATGTGGTTGGTGTTAGAATTATGTGTGATGTGGTGCTGAGAAGAATGTATATTCT
>NW_016859659.1:0-283 GCF_001698545.2 Rhinopithecus bieti | reverse complement strand
TTTAGTATTAAATTTTCATGTGCTAGCACATGCTTAACTTCAATCATTGTGTTTACTGATTGAAAACTTTTGTACTTAAAATAAAAGTATTCAACACACACTCATCAGAAATTTATATCAATAGGACATTAGAGTTTTCTCATTTTAAATTGAGCACTTCATAACAATTACTGTTCTAAAACCTAAAAACTATCATCTTCACATAAATATCTGATTTTTTCCTCATTAAATAGTAATGATTGCTTTATATTCATTTTATTGCGAGATAAAGTCAATTACGGGG
>NW_016859658.1:0-2253 GCF_001698545.2 Rhinopithecus bieti | reverse complement strand
TAAAAATAGAGGCCAGGCATGGTGGCTCATGCCTGTAATCTCAGCACTTTGGGAGGCTGAGGCAGGTGAGGATCACCTGAGGTCGAGAGTTCGAGACCAGCCTGACCAACATGGAGAAACCCTGTCTCTGCTAAAAATACAAAATTAGCCGGGTGTGGAGGCACATGCCTGTAATCCCAGCGACTCCGGAGGCTGAGGCAGGAGAATCGCTTGAACCCAGGAGGTGGAGGTTGCGGTGAGCCGAGATTGCGCCATTGCACTCCAGCCTGGGCAACAAGAGTGAAACTCCGTCTCAAAAAAAAAAAAAAAAAAAAAAAAAAAAAAAAATGAAAAAAAAAATTAAAAAAAATTTTTTAAAACAAAAAAGGGTAAATAAAAAAAAAAAAAAAAAAAAAAAAAAAAAAAAAAATTGAAAGAAAGAATTAGACACAGTATTTGATAGCACAACAGGGTAACTATAGACAATAATAATTTAACTGTACATTTAAAAAAACTAAAAGGTTATAATTGGATTGTTTGTAACACAAAGGATACGTGCTTGGTAAATGGATACCTCATTTTACTTGATGTGATTATTATGCATTGCACGTCTGTATCAAAACATGTCAGGTACTCCATAAATACATACACCTATTTTGTACCCATAGAAATTAAAAATTAGAAAAAGATTACATAAAGAACACTTACAACTCAACAATAAAAAGGTAAACAATCAAATTTTAAAATGAACAAAGGATTATTTTCTCCAAAGACCATTTCTCCAAAGATATACATATAACCAATAATTATACAAAAATGTGTTCAACATCATTAGTTATTAGGGAAATATAAACCAAAACCACAGTGAGCCAACTGCGTGACATCCCTGAAAGCATAATGTTTCTTTCTCCTCATTTTGCTGCATTTGTACATATTGTATTCACTGTTTAGAGCATTCTTCACCTCACCCCATACTCTGTGTTCCTTGCTATATCCTGCTTGTCTTCAGAATTCATCCCACATGACATCTCCTTATGGAAGTCTTCCCTGACTCACTCTTTGTTTAATTTATACTGGGATAGTTCCTCTGAAGTCCCAGAGAAATCTGTATTTACCTTGGTCACATCCCCTAGCATACTATGTTGTTGTTGCCATAACTTACACACTCCTAGTTAAGAGTCCTTTCCAGCAGAGGCTCTTATGCATTCTGTATCCTTCATACCCAGTACCTGGACTGACAGAGTGATGCTCAGTAAATTGTTGTTCAATGACTTATTGAGCCATTAGTCCCATCAAAGTGATAAAAAAAAATGGAGTTGGCACCCCCCAAAATACAAAACAAAACTGACTGCATTAAAACATTGAGTGAAAAGTGATTTCCTGGATTATACACTGACCAACCCATCAGATAAATTTCTACAAAAATGGGAGAACAACAACAAATATGGAGGACCCAGGAAATAACACAGAATATGGACAGAAACACTTGCAGTTCAAAAATGCTGATTAAGAAGCAAGCTGGCTTCATTCCTCCCCCTGTTCACCCCCCAGGAAACAAAAGACAAATATATAGCACCAAGATTGTCACCAGTAATATCTCAGAACCCAAACATGAGGATGCAACAGTTCCCAGGGCCACAGAGAAATGAAAAATCTCTGAGCAAGTGGTAAGAAAATGAGACTTCCCTGTCCATGACATTCGTCCTCCCAATCTGCCCAGCACCAAATGCACGGAAAATTTCCCACGACTCATGGTTTCTACACTGGAAAAAGTGAGATCAAGATGGACAACAGATTCCATACCATCTTGGGTTCCCTGGCAGAACACCTGCCCTGCCTCATCCCACAGGAAGAATCAGGAAAGCCTGAAGTGGGAAATATCCCTGAAGACAGTCAGAGACAAAAAGAGGAGGCAAGACTACCATCTCCAGTTTGGGAAACTTGGCTCTGTAACTCAGCCAAAGGAGATGCTAAATCAGAGTGGCTGTTCATCAGTAATATGCTGTAGCAGATTTGTTTCATAAGTGTCCTGGGCACAAACCCCTAACCAGCCTTCCCAAACTACTGGGATATACCATTTGATACTGCAATTCAGCACCGGCAGTACTCTGGTTATTTACTAGAACTCAGGCAAACTGGGTTTAAGGCACCATGACTGGTGCCAGAAAAGAGGCAGTGACCTAGAATTAAATAAAGGAAGGGGAAAGGGAAAAGAGGAAGGAAGGAAAGAAGGAAGGAAGGAAGGAAGGAAGGAAGGAAGGGAGGGAGGGAGGG
>NW_016859657.1:0-1270 GCF_001698545.2 Rhinopithecus bieti | reverse complement strand
CCACCGCGCCCAGCCTATGTGAATTTCTTAAAAGATCATGCTGACTACTGTGTGGAGGCTAGATGGAGAACAAGGCAGGAGGGGGCAAGAGACCCAACTTTCTAGAAAGAGAAATTGTTTATGGTTCCATTTCCCAAAACTCTACTGTTGTTCTCTAATTTTTTTTTCTATTACAAAAGGTTGTAGATATGAAGTTGGGCCTTTCCCTTACACCATATACAAAAATTAACTCAAAATGGATCCAAGATGTAAGAGCTAAAACCATAAAACTCCTAGAAGAAAATATAGGGGAAAAGCTTCATGACACCAGATTTGGCAATGATTTCTTGTGTTTGTTTATTTGTTTTCCTTTCTTTTTTTCCTCTTTTTAAAGTTTCTTCTTAGATTTGGCAATGATTTCTTGGGTATGACACCAAAAGCCCAGGCAGCAACAACAACAAATACATTAAGTTGGACTATATCAATTTTTTTTTTTTTTTTTTTAGATGGAGTCTCACTCTGTCTCCCAGGCTGGAGTGCAGTGGCACAATCTCGGCTTACCGTAACCTCCACCTCCCAGGTTCAAGCGATTCTCCTGAGCAGCTGGGACTACAGGCCCATGCCACCATACCCAGCTAATTTTTTTTTTTCTTTTTTTCTTTTTTTTTTTTTTTTGAGACAGAGTCTCGCTCTATCTCCCAGGCTGGAGTGCAGTGGCATGATCTCAGCTCACTGCAACCTCTGCCTCCTGGGTTCAAACAATTCTCCTGCCTCAGCCTCCCAAGCACCTGGGATTACAGGCGCTTGCCACCACGCCCAGCTAATTATTTTTGTATTTTTTAGTAGAGACAGAGTTTCACCATGTTCGCCAGGCTAGTATCGAACTCCTGACCTCCAGTGATCCGCCCGCCTCGGCCTCCCAAAGAGCTGGGATTACAGGTGTGAGCCACCGTGCCCGGCCCCAGGTAATTTTGTATTTTTAGTAGAGATGGGGTTTCACCACATTGATCAGGCTGGTCTCGAACTCCTGACCTCATGATCTGCCCACCTTGGCCTCCGAAAGTGCTGGGATTACAGGCGTGAGCCACCACGCCTGGTTGACTATATCAAATTTAAAACTTTTGTGCCTCAAATGACACTATCATCCCAGGACTTCAGGAGGCCAAGGCAGGTGGGTCACCTGAGGTTAGCAGTTTGAGACCAGTCTGTCCAACATGCTGAAACTCCATCTTTACAAAAAAATACAGGCTGGGTGCGGTGGCTCATGCCTGTAATCCCAGCACTTTGGGAG
>NW_016859656.1:0-862 GCF_001698545.2 Rhinopithecus bieti | reverse complement strand
TCTTAAAAATTAATCCAGTTACATCCTACATATAAGAGACACACTTCAGCCTGGTACAGTGGCATGCACCTATAGTCCTAGCTACTCAGGAAGCTGAGGCAGGAGGATCACTTGAGCCCAGGAGTTTGAGACTGTAGTGTGCTATGATCATGTCTGTGAATAGCCACTGCACTTTAGCCTGGGCAACAGAGTGAGAGCCCATCTCAAAAAAATTTTTTTAAGAGAGAGACATACTTAAGCAAAATTATATGAAAGGTTAAAAATAAAGGAATGGCAAAATGTATACCTGATATATACTAACCAAGAGAAAAGTGGTATAGCAATATTTATATGAAGTAAATAGAATTTAAGGTAAAAACTATAAGTAAAGGTAAATAGGGACAATATAGAATATATAGGATGTTAAGTTGACATTCCACTAAGAATACAATAACAATCATGAATGTATATAACATATAATATAATATTAAAAAGGTAAATAACCTGGTAGATTTTAAAAGGGCAGTTGATGCACTTAACGATCATGGTGTACTCCTCTTAAAATAATAGAACAAGGAGACAAAAACATCATTAAATGCACACACACACACACGCACACACACACCACTGAAAACCAGGATAAATGAAATCTTAAAAGAAGCGGAAGAGAAAAGAAAAAAATACACATAACTCACAAAGGAGCAAAGACAAGCATTACAGCAGATGTCTCTTAAGAAATTATATAATCACGGAGCATGCCTGTATTACCAGTGACTTGGGAGGCTGAGGCAGGAGAATTGCTTGAACTCAGGAGGCAGAGGTTGCAGTGAGCCAAAATTACACCACTGCACTCCAGCCTAGGTGACAGAGTGAGATTCTGTCA
>NW_016859655.1:0-1549 GCF_001698545.2 Rhinopithecus bieti | reverse complement strand
TATTTTCCTCTTTCAACTGATAACATGGAAAGCTTCCAAGGGTATATGGGGTGTTCCAGGGTGGCAGTTAGTGGAGGGTGGAGGAATGTGCTCAGATAAACATGGTTCACTGTCATGGTTTGTTTTTGTTTTTGTCTTTTTTTTTTTGAGATGGAGTCTTACTCTGTCATCCAGGCTGCAATGCAGTGGCACGATCTCAGCTCACTGCATCTTCCGCCTTCCGGGTTCAAGAGATTCTCCTGCCTCAGCTTCCCAAGTAGCTGGGACTACAGGTGCGTGCCACCACACCCAGCTAATTTTTTATTTTTAGTAGAGACGGGGTTTCACTATTTTGGCCAGGCTGGTCTCGAACTCCTGACCTCAGGTGATCCACCAGCCTCGGCCTCCCAAAGTGCTGGGATTACAGGAGTGAGCCACCGCGCCCCACCCACTGTCATGGTTTTTATCATTAAACAGCTTTAACTTATTTTCATACTTGGTTATTTATACACTGTTTAGTTTATAGCCACATGGGACCATAAAAAATATATGACAGGCTGGGTGTGGTGGCTCACGCCTGTAATCCCAGCCCTTTGGGAGGCCAAGGCAGCCAGGTCGCTTGAACTCAGGAGTTCAAGACCAGCTTGGGGCCGGGCGCGGTGGCTCAAGCCTGTAATCCCAGCACTTTGGGAGGCCGAGACGGGCGGATCACGAGGTCAGGAGATCGAGACCATCCTGGCTAACACGGTGAAACCCCGTCTCTACTAAAATACAAAACTAGCCGGGCGAGGTGGCGGGCGCCTGTAGTCCCAGCTACTCAGGAGGCTGAGGCAGGAGAATGGCGTAAATCCGGGAGGCAGAGCTTGCAGTGAGCTTAGATCTGGCCACTGCACTCCAGCCTGGGTGACAGAGCGGGACTCCGCCTCAAAAAAAAAAAAAAAAAGACCAGCTTGGGCAAAATAGTGAAACCCCATCTCTACAAAAATACAAAAAAATTAGCTGGGTGTGGTGGCGTGTGCCTGTAGTCCCAGCTACTTGGGAGGCTGTGGTAGGAGGATCTCTTGAGCCTGGGAGGCAGAGGTTGCAATGAGTCAAGATTTTACTACTGCACTCCAGCCTGGGTGACAGAATGAGACCCTGTCTCAGAAAAAACAAATAAACAAGCAAAACAAAACAAAACAAAACAAAACTCAATCACTGACAGGTCAAAAACCAATTTTTTTTTCATTAATTTGTTTGAGACAGGGTCTTGCTGTGTTTCCCAGACTGGAGTGTGATGGCATGATCACAGCTCACTGCAGCCTCAACCTCCCGGGCTCTAGTGATCCTCCCACCTCAGCAGCCCCCAAGCAGTGGTATGTGCCACCACGCCTGGCTAATTTTGATTTTTTTTTTGTAGAAGTGGGGTTTTCTCACATTGCCCAGGCTGATCCCAAACTCTGGAGCTCAGCAGTAGTCTGCCTGCCTCAGCTTCCCAAAGTGCTAGGATTATAGGAGTGTGCCACTGTACGTGGCCTAAAAAACACTGTTTAAAAAAACAAAATTTGGCCGGGCGCGGTGGCTCAAGCCT
>NW_016859653.1:0-833 GCF_001698545.2 Rhinopithecus bieti | reverse complement strand
TGGGAGTGTCTAATAAATATAAGGGACGTACAGAAGTTCCCTAATTAAAATAATACAATTGTGAACACAACCTCAGTATTCAACCATGTCTCCACCCTTCACACCCTTCACCACAAAGGAATTTTCATCTCTCCTGGAAGTTGGGTTCATTTTGAAATTAGTGATTGTTTTTCATTTTAATATCTCAAGATTATCGTATGTGACTATTTTATCAGAAAGTGAGTTATGGGTACTTGAACTAAACAACTGAAAACAAATTCACAACTAATTAAGCAAGATGACAGAATGTGATTGGCTCCAGGCTTTGATAATCCAGCGGTTTATGCACTCAGACTTTAAATTTACACATCTTCCTGTTACCTTCATGGCACAGTCAACTCTCATTATGAAAGAAATGGTGACTGCATTCCCATGGGTCACGCACAGTTACAAAAATAGACTGGCTAAGGTGAGGAGCTGATTGTTTAAATTCCCGTTTGAAGAAGTAGAATCAACTACTTTTCTGACTGGCTCACAATGACTCCAGCTCACTCACAGAGCTCAGACAGAAACTTCACTTGAGGGTGGGAGCTGGGCTGCAGGGGGCACTCGGTAGCCATAAAGCTGAAAATGAGCTGTCAGATGGAACTTCCCCGTCACCTCCACATGGAATTTATTGTTTGATTTCATTAGCACTCTTTCCATAATGGTTCATTTGTTTTGGTCTGTTCATTACTTGTATTTTCAAAGGAATCTCACTTGAATCTTTACTCTTTTGCATTTTGTCTCCAGGACAAGGTTGGGAAGTGTTACCTCCAGCATCATAACATGATCTAGTGACCTGACACATTTGC
>NW_016859652.1:0-335 GCF_001698545.2 Rhinopithecus bieti | reverse complement strand
TTTCAATTTAGATGTCTATATGTTATTAAAATATTTCCTGTGATATATAGTCTTACGTTGATAACTTGAAATTGTATCATACTACTATTTTCATATTATGACTATTCATGTTCTTGTTACTTTTGAGGTATATTAATCAGGCTTTTTTTTGGTGATTTATTTTATCACAATCGTGACTTATTTGGTTGAGGCAGGATTTATATGTTTCTTTCATTTAATATTTTTTCCAAAAACTTTATGGTGGTCTGTTTATAAACATGATATAGTACTTTATATGAATAAATTAAATCTCTTCTAAATGTATTCAAAATTATGTATAACAAACATTACTGGAT
>NW_016859651.1:0-744 GCF_001698545.2 Rhinopithecus bieti | reverse complement strand
GTAAGATCCACAATACCACAGTAGCTTTGATACTTTTCTGTAATTATAAAATTAAGGGCATCAGCATGGACGTGTCCTTCTTTTTTCTTGTTTTCCTCTTTTTTTTGACTGAGTCTCACTCTGTTGCCCAGGTGGGAGTGCAGTGGCATGATCTTGGCTCAGTGCAACCTCTGCCGCTTGGGTTCAATAGATTCTCCTGCCTCAGTCTCCTGAGTAGCTGGGAGTACAGGCACAGGCCATAATGCCTGGCTAATTTTTGTATTTTTAGTAGAGACAGGGTTTCTCCACGTGATCCACTCACCTCGGCCTCCCAAAGTGCTGGGATTGCAGGTGTGAGCCACCTCGCCCAGCCGGACATGTCTATTTTTTGAGTGCTATATTTACATCATACAGAATAAGTTGTGTATACTTCTCAGATAAAACAGTCATTATGAGTTGGAAGGTACCTCTTAAGTCTTAATATGTGCAATAAACTAAATATTTTGTGAGATTTTATTTCAGGAGGTTTGGGATAAAGTCTGAATTTCTGAATTTTTAGCAAGTTCACCAATGTTTCTAGCCTAATAAGAATATTTTGTCAAACATCCAGTAAGTAGCAGAGTCTGGGTTTTCCCCACTTTCTCTCACCTGTAAATAAAGATAAAAGCCTTCATTTTTAAAAGACAAATATATGCAAAAGTCATCTAAAAGAAAGGACAGCTTCCAGATTAAATGTGATGGTTTATGCACTTCAGCCAGTAAATT
>NW_016859650.1:0-677 GCF_001698545.2 Rhinopithecus bieti | reverse complement strand
TCACTGGTATCTTGATGGGGATGGCAATGAATCATTGGGCAATATGGCTATTTTCACGATCTTGATTCTTCCTATTCATGAACATGGAATGCTCTTCCATTTGTTTGTGTCCCCGTTTATTTCGTTGAGCAGTGGTTTGTAGTTCTGCTTGAAGAGGTCCTTCACATCCCTTGTAAGTAGAATTTCTAGGTATTTTATTCTCTTTGTAGCAATTGTGAATGGGAGTTCAATCATGATTTGGCTCTCTATTTGTCTGTTATTGGTGTATAAGAATGTTTGTGATTTTTGCACATTGATTTTGTATGCTGAGACTTTGCTGAAGTTGCTCATCAGTTTAAGGAGTTTTTGGGTTGAGACCATGAGAATCTCTGGTACACATTTAAAGCAGTGTGTAGAGGGAAATTTATAGCACTAAATGCCCACAAGAGAAAGCAGAAAAGACCTAAAATTGACACCCTAACACCACAATTAAAAGAACTAGAGAAGCAAGAGCAAACAATTTCAAAAGCTAGCAGAAGGCAAGAAATAACTAAGACCAGAGCAGAACTGAAGGAGATAGAGACACAAAAGCTCTTCAAAAAGTCCATGAATCCAGGAGCTGGTTTTTTGAAAAGATCAACAAAATTGATAGACCAGTAAAACTAATAAAGAAGAAAAGAGAGAAGAATCACATAGAC
>NW_016859649.1:0-1919 GCF_001698545.2 Rhinopithecus bieti | reverse complement strand
CACAGAAAGCTTCTTTCCAATTTTGTCTGAGTCTATTTCCGGTGTCACCATAGGCGTCAATATGCTCCCTAATATACCTTGGTATCATTTTCTCCAAAATAGTTTCCCCATTGCTGTTTGAGAAGAGAGGTATAACACTGTGAGTGGAATGCACACGTCACAAAGCATTTCCTCGGAAAGCTTCTCTCCAGTCTCTATCTGAACATATTTCCTTTTCACCATAAACTTCAAAGTGCTCCCCAATATCCCATTGCACGCTAAACATGAACAGTGTTAGAAAACTAGTCATTGAAAAGAGAAGCTTAACTGAGCGAGAGAAATTCACAAGAAACATAGCAGTTTCACAGAAGGCTTCCTTCTCGTTTTTTTTTGGTTTTTTGTTTTTTTTTTTTTTTTTTTTTTTTTTGCATATTTTTTTTTTTTTTTTTTTAATTTTTTTTTTGAGGATATTTCTTTCTTCATGTTTTAAAGAGCGTTCCCAAATGTCCTTCCTCAGATTCAACAGAAACAATGATTTCCAACTCCTCAATTCAAAGAATGGTTTAACTCTATAGATGAATACACACATCCAAAGCAGTTGTTCAGAAAGCTTCTCTCCAGTTTTCATCGGAGGACCATTCCTTACTCACCACAGGCCTCCCGATGCCACCTAATATCCCTTCGCAGATTCCTCAAAGACAGAGTTTCCAAACTGGGCAAAGGAAATAAGCTTTAACTCTGTGAAATGCATGCACATAACAGAGAGAAGTTTCTGGGAATGCGTCTTTTTGGTTTTCATTTGATGATATTTCACTTTTCTCCATAGTCTTCAATGCACTTCTTAATATCACATTTTCGAATTTACAGAAACAGTGTAAAAACACTGCCTTATGAGAAAAGAGGTATAACTCACTGAGTGGAATGCACACATCACAAAGCAGTTTCTCAGAAAGCTTCTCTCCAGTCTTTGTCTGAAGGTATTTCCTTTTTCACCATAGGCCTGAAGGTGCTCCCGAATGTCCCTTCATGGATCCGTCCAAGACGGAGTTTCTATGCTACGTAATATAAAG
Source organism: Rhinopithecus bieti (assembly GCF_001698545.2). Lineage (NCBI taxonomy): Eukaryota > Metazoa > Chordata > Mammalia > Primates > Cercopithecidae > Rhinopithecus > Rhinopithecus bieti. The sequence goes on along the minus strand of NW_016859649.1, from coordinate 870 downwards.
AAAACTTTATCTATGTGAGATGAATATACATGGCAAAAAACAGATTCACAGAAAGCTTCTTTCCATTTTTTATCTGAAAATATTTCCTTTTTCACCATAGTCCTGAATGTGCACCTGAATGTCCCTTCGTAGATCCATCCATGACAGAGTTTCCAAGTTGCTAATGTGAAGAAAGCTTTATCTATGAGGGATGAATACACATATCACAGAACAGTTTCACTGAAAGCTTCCTTCCAGTTTTTGTCTGAGGCTATTTCCCTTTTCACAATAAGTGTCATTATGCTCCCGAGTATCTCTTGTAGTATTTCACCAAAAGGGTTTCCCCGATGCTGTATGAGAAGAGAGGTATAGCACTGTGAGTGGAATGCATACGTCACAAAGCAGCTCCTCGGAAAGCTTCTCTCCACTTTCTATCTTGACATATTTCGTTTTTCACCATAAGCCTCATAGCGCTCCAGAAGATCCATTCGCACGCTAAACATAAACAGAGTTAGAAAACTGCTGAATGAAATCAGAAGCTTGACTGAATGACGGGAATTCACAGGACACATAGCAGTTTCACAGAAAGATTCTTTCTGGTTTTCATCTGAGGATATTACTCTCTGCATATTCTAAATAGCGTTCCCAAATGTCCTTCCTCAGATTCCACAGAAACAGTGATTTCAAACTACTCAATCCAAAGAATGATTTATTTTTTTTTTTTTTTTTTTTTGCACTTAACTACAGTTTATTATATTTTAGAAATGATTCAATATGGTTGTACAATCAGCAGTATAAATCATCTACTTCATATTTCCAGATTCTATTTCAGCCATAGGAAACTGACATTTTTTTTTTTTTTTAATGACTGGTAACTTAAACATCCTTGCA
>NW_016859648.1:0-827 GCF_001698545.2 Rhinopithecus bieti | reverse complement strand
GAGGCTTAAGTAGGTAAACAAAGCCACCACGAAGCTAGGAAGCTGGAATTGGGTGGAGCCCACCACAGCTCAAGGAGTCCTGTCTGCCTCTGTAGACTCCTCCTCTGGGGACAGGGCATAGCTAAATAGAAAGCAGCAGAAACGTCAGCAGAGGTAAATGACCCTGTCTGACAGCTTTGAAGAGAGCAGTGCATCTCCCAGCACAGAGGTTGAGATCTGAGAATGGACAGACTGCCTGCTCAAGTGGGTCCCTGAACCCTAAATAGTCTAACTGGGAGACATCCCCATGAGGTGCAGAGCAACACCTCACACCTCACACTGTGGGGTACACCCCTGAGACGAAGTTTCCAGAGTAAGAATCAGACAGCAACACTCGCTGTTCAGCAATATTCTATCTCCTACAGTCTCCGCTGCTGATACCCAGGCAAACAGGGTCTGGAGTGCACCTCAAACAAACTCCAACAGACCTACAGCTGAGGACCCTGACTGTTAGAAGGAAAACTAACAAACAGAAAGGACACCCACACCAAAACCCCATCAGTACATCACCATCATCAAAGACCAAAGGCAGATAAAACCACAAGATGGGGAAAAGCAGTGCAGAAAACTGGAAATTCAAAAAATCAGAGCACATCTCCCCTCCAAAGGAATGCAGCTCATCACCAGCAACAGAACAAAGCTGGAAGGAGAATGACTTTGATGAGTTGAGAGAAAAGGCTTCAGTCAGTCAGACTTCTCAGAGCTAAAGGAGGAACTACGTAACCAGTGCAAAGAAAGTAAAACCCTGAAAAAAGAATGGATGAATGGACAACTAGAATAAACAATGC
>NW_016859647.1:0-833 GCF_001698545.2 Rhinopithecus bieti | reverse complement strand
CATTCTCCTGTCTCAGCCTCCCGAGTAGCTGGGACTACAGGCGCCTGCCACCATACCCAGCTAATTTTTTTTGTATTTTTAGTAGAGACGGGGTTTCACCGTGTTAGCCAGGATGGTCTCGATCTCCTGACCTCGTGATCTGCCTGCCTCGGCCTCCCAAAGTGCTGGGATTACAGGCGTGAGCCACCACGCCCGGCCTCAGGTATATATTTTAAAGGTGTCTAAAATTTGTGAGATGGAAAGCCCCAGAGTTTGGGTGTTAATCTCCACCCCCTCCGCATCTTCCCGACTTCCTGCCTATTCCCCAAATGTTGTCTACTGCCTATTCACCCTTGGTGTTTCTGAACAAAGGTTCAGAAAACATTTTGGAATGGGCTCACACCTGTAATCCCAGCACATTGTGAGGTCAAGGCAGGAGGATTACTTGAGCCCCCGAGTTCAAGACTAACCTGGGTAACATAGTGAAACCCTGTCTCTATAAAATAAAATATAGCCGGGCATGGTGGATCATGCCTGTAATTCCAGCACTTTGGGAGGCTGAGGCGGGTGGATTATTTGAGGTCAGGAGTTCAAGACCAGCCTGGCCAACGTGCTGAAACCCCGTCTCTACTAAAAATAGAAAAAATAGCCAGGCATGGTGGCACACGGCTGTAATCCCAGCTACTCGAGAGGCTGAGATAGGAGAATCGCTTGAACCCAGGAGACAGAGGATGCGGTGAGCCGAGATCACGCCACTGCACTCAGCCTGGGTGACAGAGCGAGATTCCGTCTCAAAAATAAATAAATAAATAAATAAATAAATAAATAATAAAATAAATTTAAAGAAAAAATAT
>NW_016859646.1:0-834 GCF_001698545.2 Rhinopithecus bieti | reverse complement strand
CAAAAAACATTATTTTTTAACAACACCAGCCTCTTCAGTAATTAGATAAATGTGATTTAAAGACAACAGAAAGATACCGTTGTCCATCTACCAAATTGAGAATTACTTTTAATGTGTTTCTAATATTTATTATGTGTGGGAATATACCAAGATAGGCACTGTCATGTACTGTGTGTGCTGGGATTATAGATTGATAAACCTTTCTGGAAAAGTGTTTCCACTTTTTCAAGTGTTCCTATTTCAAGGGCCTTAAAATACTTAACATACCTTTTAACCTAACAATTTGCCTTTAGCAAGTAATCATCTATATTTGTCAAGCGTTTAAGTATAAAAATGTTCATTGTAGGCCAGGTACGGTAGCTCACATTTGTAATCCCAGCCCTTTAGGAGGTTGAGGCAGGAGGATCACTTGAGTCCTGGAGTTCAAGACCAGCCTGAGCAACATGACAAAACCCCATCTCTACAAAAAAAGTAAAATATTTGCCAGGCATGTTGGCACGCATCTGTAGTCCCAGCCACTCAGGAGGCTGAGGTGGGGGATTGCTTGAGCCCAGGAGTTTGAGGCTGCAGTGAGCTTTGATTGTAACACTGCACTCCAGCCTGGGCAACAGAGTGAGATCCTGTCTCTACAAAGAATGAAAAGAGAAAATGTTTATTGCAGCAACATATATAATACTGAAGACTTAGAAATAATTAAGTATCTAACAGTAAGGAGTTAATATGGAATAGGAGAGTTAAACTGTGAAACCATTCATATGATTAAATATAGAGCTATTAAAAATCATATTGTCAGGCCGGGCGCGGTGGCTCAAGCCTGTAATCCCAGCACTTTGG
>NW_016859645.1:0-566 GCF_001698545.2 Rhinopithecus bieti | reverse complement strand
TCCTCCGCCGCAGCGTCCACTCTGGCTGCGCTTGAGGGGCCCTTCAGCCTGCCGCTGCACCATGGGAGCCCCTCTCTGGGCTGACTGAGGCCGGAGCCCCCTCCCTCTGCTTGTCAGGAGGTGTGGATGGAGAGGCCCAGGCGGGAATCCGGACAGCGCGCTGCGGCGCTAGCGGGCCAGTGTTGAGTTCCTGCGGGCATGGGCGCGGGCGCGGGCGCGGGCTCCAGCTCAGTGGGCCCCGCACACGGAGCGGCCGGTCGGCATGGCCGGCACAGGGCAGTGAGGGGCTTAGCACCCGGGCCAGCAGCTGCAGGGGTTGTGCTCGGTCCCCCAGCAGTGCCCGTCTGCCAGCGCTGCACTCAAATTCTCGCCGGGTTTCGCTGCCTCCCGGCGGGGCAGGGCTCGGGACCTACAGCCCATCATGTCTGAACTCCTCCCCCTGCGGTGGGCTCCTGGGCAGCCTAAGCCTCCCCGATGGGCGCCACCCCCTGCTCCGTGGCGCCCGGTCCTATCCACAGCCCAAGGGCTTAAGAGTGCAGGGGTGGCTCGGGACTGGCAGGCAGCTC
>NW_016859644.1:0-566 GCF_001698545.2 Rhinopithecus bieti | reverse complement strand
CCAGCCAAATGCCAGTTTTATAGCTGCAATGTTGTTGATTTCTCAGTCTTTCAGGTGAAATATTACTAATTTCACAAACTAACCTACTTGAAAATATGCACACAAAGTAAACATGCAGTCTCACAATCACATTAAGCAATGAAGCTGACTTGTAACATCAACAGCCCCAAGACACCAAATGAATAAAGGGACATGAGGACCACAGCCTTTTTCTTCCGAGCTGCACACATTTGGTGAGAACCTTCTCTGGTTTTTACTACAGCCTCCCCATCTGTGGAAAGTAAAATTTACTTTTCCATGTTTAGATCAAATTGATTAAAAATCCACAATGAGAGGTGAGGTGGATAAGGGAAACCATATTTAGCTCGTTGGCTGCATGTGGGTCAAAACTGATCAAGAAAAATGGTGGACATGTGTTCTAACCCCAGGTTCTCAATACAAAAAGGCACCTAAAACCATGCACGGTGGCTCATACCTGTAATCCTAGCACTTTGGGAGGCCGAGGCAGGCAGATCATTTGAGGTCGGGAGTTTGAGACCAGCCTGGCCAACATGGTGAAACCCTTT
>NW_016859643.1:0-566 GCF_001698545.2 Rhinopithecus bieti | reverse complement strand
AGACTGGCGGTGTTCCTATTTGGCCATCTTGCTCCGCCCCCCTGTATCATTCTTATGCCTTTGCATCCTCATAACTTAGCTCCCACTTATGAGTGAGAACATACGATGTTTGGTTTTCCATTCCTAAGCTACTTCACTTAGAATTAATAGTCTCTAGTTCCATCCGGGTTGCTGCAAATGCCATTAATTCATTCCTCTTTATGGCTGAGTAGTATTCCATCATATATATAAATATATGTATATATGACGTGATATATATACACATATATACCAATAGATATATACACATATATGTCATATACACACACATACACACATACACACAACAATTTCTTTATCCACTTGTTGACTGATGGGCATTTGGCTGGTTCCATATTTTTGCAATTGCAAATTGTGCTGCTATAAACATGCGTGTACAAGTATCTTTTTCACATAATGACTTCTTTTCGTCTGGGTAGATATCCAGTAGTGGGATTGAAAACTGAATCAAATGGTAGTTCTACTCTTAGTTCTTTAAGAAATTTCCACACTGTTGGCCGGGCACGGTGGCTAATGGGAGGCCGAGG
>NW_016859642.1:0-1447 GCF_001698545.2 Rhinopithecus bieti | reverse complement strand
CGGCCCTGACTGTGTATTTTCAAATAGCCTGTCTTCAAACTCACTAATTCTTTCTTCTGTTTGATCAATTCTGCTGTTAACGTACTCTGATGCATTCTTCAGTACATCAACTACATTTTTCAACTCCAGTATTTCTGCTTGATTCTTTTAAATTATTTCAATGTATTTGTTAAATATATCTGATAGGATTCTGAATTCCTTCTCAGTGTTATCTTGAATTTTATTGAGCTTTCTCAAAAGAGCTATTTTGAATTCTCTGTCTAAAAAGTCATATACCTCTGTTTCTCCAGGATTAGTCCTTGGTGTTTTATTCAGTTTGTTCAGTGAGGTTATGTTTTCATGGATGGAACTGATGTTTATGGATGTTTATCAGTGTTTGGGCATTGAAGGGTTAGATATTTATTGTAGTCTTCACAATCTGGGCTTGTTTGTATCTGTCCTTCTTGTATTTTAAAGGACTTGTGTGTTATGATCTAAGTCTTTGATCACTGTAGCTGTATCAAGGGGCACTCCAAGCTCAGTAATGCTGTGGCTCTTGCAGACTATTAGACATACCAACTTGGTGGTCCTGGGTAAGATCTGGGAGAATTCCCTGGATTACCAGGCAGAGACTCTTGTTCTCTTCCCTCACTTTCCCCCAAACAAAGTCTCTGTCTCTCCATGCTGAGTCGCCTGGGTCTGGGAAAGGGGTGACACAATCAGTCCTGTGACCGCCACCACTGAGACTGCACTGGGTCAGACCCGAAGCCAGTAGAGCACTGGGTTTCACCCAACGCCCATCGTGACCACTGCCTGGCTACTGCCTATATTCACTTAAGGCCCAAGGGTACTACAATCAGCAGGTGGTGAATCCAGCCAATCTTATATCCTTCCCTTCAGGCCAGTGACTTCCCCTTGGCCCTGGGTAGGTCCAACGATGCCATCAAGGAGCCAGGGCCTCAAGTCAGAAATCTTAGGACTCTACCTGGTACTGCATTGTACTGCAGCTAGGCTGGCACCTATGTTGCAAGATGAGTTCTTCCCACTCTTCCCTCCTCTTTCCTCAAGTAGAAGAGTCTCTCCCCATGACCACTACTGCCTCAGTCCCGTGACAAGTACTGCCTGGCTACCATCAAAGTTCACTTAAGGCCCAAGGGCTCTTCAGTCAGGTTGTGGTGAATGCTGCCAGGCCTGGTTCTCTGCCTTTAGGGCAATGGATTCCCTTCTGGCCCAGAGTAGTTCCAGAAATGCTTTCCAGGGGCCGGGCACGGTGGCTCACGCCTGTAATCCCAGCACTTTGGGAGGCTGAGGCAGGCGGATCATGAGGTCAGGAGATCGAGATCATCTTGGCTAACACGGTGAAACCCCATCTCCTACTAAAAATACAAACAAATTAGCCAGGCGTGGTGCAGGGCGCCTGCAGTCCCAGCTACTTGGGAGGCTGAGGCAGGAGAATGGCGTGAACCCA
>NW_016859641.1:0-6873 GCF_001698545.2 Rhinopithecus bieti | reverse complement strand
AAAAAGGGAAACAGAGCATAAAAGTTTGGAAAATTGCAGCCTGGCCATGTGGTAGAGAAGGAAAAGCATCTTCATGAGGGATATCCAAGAGTGCTGGAGAACAACCACTTGCTAGATAGAAGATGAAAGGGAGCCAGGTGCTAATAGTCAAGACAATGGGATAAAGGCCTCCAAGCCATTTCAGAAGATTTCCAGTCCACCCCTCCCATCACAGGCCCAGAAGGCTAGGGAGACAGAATGGTTTTGGAGGCCAGGCTGGGGCACCACTGCCCTGTGCCACTTTCAAACATTGCTCCCTGCATCCGTGCTGCTGAGACTCCAGCTGCAGCTCAAACAGCCCCAGGAGCGGCTCCCACCACTCCAGAGGATGCAAGCCGTGAGCCTTGGTGGCTTCCTTACAGTGTTAAGTCCACAGGTGCACAGAATGCAAGAGCCACGGAGGCTTGGTAGCTTCCCCTGGATTTCAGAGGTTGTATGCAAAACCTGGGTGTCCAGGCAGAAGCCTGCCACAGGGCCAGAGCCCCACAGAGAGACTCTACTAAGGCAGTGCTGAGGGGAAATGTGGGGTTGGAGCCACCACAAAGTGTCCCCACCAGGGCACTGCCTAGTAGGGCTGTGGGAATGGGGCTGCTGCCCTCCAGACCCCAGAATAGCAGAGCCACCGGCAGCGTGCAATCTCAGCCTGGGAAACTCACAGCCATTCAGCTTCAACCCGAGAGCAGCCACATGGGCTGTGCTCAGCAAAGCCACAGGGGTCGCACTGTCCAAGGCTTTGAGGGCCCACCCTTTGCACCTGTGTGCCCTGCATGTGGAACATGGAATCAAGGATTATTCTGGAGCTTTAAGATTTAATGTCTGTTCTGCTGGGTTTCAGACTTGTGTGTGGGGCCTGTTGCCCCTTTCTTGTGGCTGATTTCTCCGTTTTGACCCAATGCCTGTATCACCATCCTATTTTGGGAGTAAATTATTTGTTTTTGATCTTACCTGGTAGGAATCTTCAGGTGAGACTGGAACTTTTGGGTGGTGTTCGCGAATAAGTCTAAGACTTCTGGGGACTATGGGAAAGGGGATGAATAATAATTTTGCTATGTGAGAAGAGACATGAGGATTCAGGGGCCAAGGGACAAATATAAATTTTTGGATAATCTGTTTCCATGCAACTTCCCATATTGGAAAATTTCTTTCATGTTTGGGCGTTGCCGCCTGGTGGGATGTGTTTGGATTCTTGGGGTGGATCCCTCGAGAAATGAATGGTGGTGTCTTCTTGCAGAGGAGCAAGTGAGTTTTCACTGTAGTTCCCACAAGAACTGCTTGGTTGAAAAGTTGCCTTGCATTCCCTTCTTCGGCCTTTTGGCTAAGGATCAAAGTGAAGCGCCTGGGCACCTCCCCCCTCTTTCTTCCTTTCTTTTTGCCAACTGTTCTTACACATGCAGGGCTTCTCTTTCACTTTCTATCATGGGTTGGAAGGCATTCCTGAGGCCCTCATCAGAAGGGAAATGTTAGGTTCCTACTTCTTGTACAGTCTGCATAACTGTGAACCAATAAGCCTTTTTTTAAAAAAAAACTCAGATAATTCCTTTTACAAGCAACATGTACGGAACTAAAGACAGATGAGTTGCCTTGGTCAGAGCACCTCGTTCTACTCTATAATTCCATAATGGTGAATACAGATTATTCAGTTAAGCCCAATGAAGGCGGATTGGAGAACTACGGTGCAGTTAGGCTAAGTTCCATTTCCGGAAATTAATTTAGGCATTCTAAGTGACAATGAATGCTGCCGTTGCTCCATAAGGGAAGGAGTATCGTCAATTAACATACCACTGTTTGTGGCTGGTTGTCCTTCATTGTCATAATCTCTCATTGGAAGCTTCATAATAAGTAACTAGGGTACAAATTGGCCACATCACCAAAAGGCCAATTCAAAGCCATAGAGGGGAAAATTGGCCCTTCTGTTCATGAAAGCTTCTTTGGTCAAAGCAACTGAAGTGGCTTAGGAAAGAAGGCTGACAACCAGTAGGGTGAGTCACTAATTTGAGACCCTTCCCATAGTTGGAGCTTTGGTGAGTATTCTCAAGTTTATTAAGCCAGTTCTGAAACTCTGAGACCATTTTGAGAGTTTCCATGTTTCATGCTTTTTTCCCCAGATGTCTATGCTACCAAAACCTCCATTTTTGTTCCTCTTTCTATTTCTTGTAACCTCTAACCAAAAACCATTAGAATGTTTTTGTGTTAGATTCACACCTCTATCTCTCCTTCCTGGGCAACATGGGACAACCCAGATTATTGCTTGAAGTTCTTCCTTGCTAGATAAGCCCTATTCCACCATTGTCCAGGACCATGCCTGAGGTTGGAACTATACATACTGCAGCATTTTACTCCAACTGGTGCAGCAAACATATCATAGAAATATCCATAAAAGTAGGCCCAATATTTTTTACTTACTCTATAATCTGGACATAGATTTATTCTTATGGATCCATAGGTGTGGGAATCAGGAGATGTGAACTCCTTGTTCATGCCAACTTAATCTGTACCTCTAGGATCTGTTTTGAGCTCCAACTTTCTATTGACTTTCCCTTCAATTTTTTATTATATTTATTTTGTTTTTTGTTTTTTGTTTCTTTGAGATGGAGTCTTACTGTGCCTCCAGGCTGGGGTGCAGTGGTGTGATCCTTGACTCCACTGCACCTCTGTCTCCTGGGTTTAAGCGATTTTCGCCCGCTTCAGGCCTCCCGAGGTAGCTGGGATTACAGACGCCCTTTACACCCTAGCCTAATTTTTGTATTTTTAATACAAAAAATACGGGGTTTCACCATGTTGGGAACTACTGACTTCAGTGAATCTACCCAACCTTGGGCTCCAAAGTGGTAGTAGGATTACAGGCTGTGAGCCCACCGGTGCCGGGCAACTTCTTCTTTTCCTTTATGGAATCACTTGGTGGAAACCACTATCTTTACACTTTGGGAGATCAGAAAAGGATTAATTGGTCGGCGCTCTAGGTTGTATGTCTGAGGATGTTCCTAGGGTTTCATGGAATTCTGTCTCCAGCCAAGGCAAACTAAGATATTTGCTATTCCTAAAGGAGATCGTTGTTTGACTTTTTTTTCTTTTAGGCTAGCTTTTCTTTAAACCCTAAATATTTCAGCTGTGATTCCCCTATCAAGGGCCTTCTGTTGGATCTCTTCCACTGCAGGTTACGCTGTTTGTTCCATAAGGGGAGATAAGAGAAAGAGTCTGGGAGAACTGGGAGATTTTCGGTACTATCCTCAGTTCCCCAGCCAGCATCTTTATGGGAATGGAGGGGGAGGAGGAAGGGAGCTTTCTCAAGTTCTTCTACATGCTTTCTGTGAGAGCCTGGGATGGAGGATTCCCAGGAGGAGGAACGCAGCAAGAGGTTTGGACGGTGTTCCTGTCACTGAAGCCTCTCAGGAGATCACGATTACTTGTCGCACCTAGCTTCACAACTTCAGCAATATGCCTCCAGGAATTCATCAAAATTTCTACTTTAATGTTCTTACTGGCTTATATTTTAGTAAAAAGCAGAGTCTGCCCCAGCGTACGCAATGCTTGAGTCTTCAGTCTTCCCTGCAGGCGGCCTGTCTCTCTTCAGGTCATTTGGCCTGTGAACTTCAATTTCTCGAAGGGTTCATAAAAGGGTTTGAAAGAGTTGTCTCATTTGCAGTATGGTCCTCCAGCTAGGCTTCCTTCCTTCCTGTCCTGTCCTTCCTTCTTCTTCCTTCCTTCCTTCCTTCCTTCCTTCGCTTCCTTCCTTCAGCAATCTAAGCTCTGTTCGTCAAGGCTGCGGGTGCAGTGGGCATGATTCAATAGCTAATGTAATTTTCGAATTTCCTTAGGCTCAAGCAATCCTCCACTTTCAGCCTCCCAAACTGCCTTGACTTACAAGCATGGAAGCCACCATTCCTGCTCAGTTTCTCATTCTTATTAGGCGTTTAAAGAGTTGACTCTTTTTTAACTCCTTACAATCTCGTAGTTGAAATGGGAAAGTTTCTCTGGACACTGGAAAATTTGCGTTTCATATAATTTTTCACATGTCCACAAATATTATCCTTCAGTTTAAATTCTTTTTACCACCTAAAAATATAAAACCACTGTTAATTCATAGCTGTACAAAACACGGGAGCAGGCTGGAGTTTGGGCCCACTAGCAGTGTTTGGCCAACCCCTGATATAAGGAGTTTATGCTAAGTCTAATTTGGCAGATGGTTATGTGACCTGGTGCATGGTCAATGAGATATGAGTAAAGGTCTTTCTCGCGGGTTCTTCTAAGAAAAGTTTCCATCACTCTTATTGACGAGGACAGATGAAGATGGTCTAGATTACTTCCTTTCTCTGGCTGCCATGTCTGTATTGTGATGCAAAGAACTTCCGCAAAGGCCACCCTTGCAACTATTTGACGGGTAACTGGGCTGGAAGAAGCCCACCCGGAGCACTGGAGGATGGACAGGAGCAGAAAGATTGAAAAAAAGGATTGGGTCCTTGATAATATTTGCTGAGAAGTTAAATTAACCCAACACTGGGAGGTCCATCCTACCTCAGAAATTATTATAGGTAGATATTCCTAATCCCAAAAATTTTCCAAATCTGAAATGCTCAAAAATCTGGAAACTTTTTGAGCACTGATTTTGGCACTCAAACGGAATGGCTCCATGGAGGCATTTCAGATTTTTGAATGTTTGGATTAGGGATGCTCAGTTGGAAAGTATAATGGGGGGCAAATATTTATAAAATCTGAAATCCAAAAAACTTCTGGCCCAAGGACTTTCAGTAAGGGAATACTCAACCTATATTAATTATAAGGTGAGATAATAAAATTTTCTTTTTCTTTCTTTTCTCTTCTTTTTTTTTTTTTTTTTTTTTTTTTTTGAGGTCAGAGTTTCACTCTTGTTCTTGTTGCCCAGGCTGGAGTATAATGGCACAATCTCGGCTCACTGCAACCTCCGCCTCCCAGGCTCAAGTAATTCTTCTGTCTCGGCCTCCTGAGTAGCTGGGATTACAGGCATGCGCCACCACCAAGCCCAGCTAATTTTATATTTTTAGTAGAGACAGGGTTTCTCCATGTTGATCAGGCCGGTCTCGAACTCCCAACCTCAGGTGATCCACCTGCCTCAGCCTCCCAAAGTGTTGGGACTACAGGCGTGAGCCACCGCGCCTAGTCAGTAAAATTTTCTTATAGTTAATTATCATTTTCTTATTGAGTTATGTTTTCTGTTAGGCATTCTAACTGAAATAATGAGTCAAAAATTCTCACTTTGTCAAATAAAGAATTCTACTGTTTGAAAGACACTGTTAAAAGAATGAAAGGACATTCAGAGTGGGAATGAATATTTGCAAATTATGTATTTGCTAAAGAACTTGAATCTGGAATACAGTAGTCCTACCTTATCCACAGGTAATATGTTCTAAGACCCCCATTGGATACCTGAAACTAGGAATAGTACTGAACCATATGTATACTATGTTTTTTCCATCTGGTAACCAAGTTAGCTACTAAGTGACTAATGGGGTGGGGAGGTAGCATAGACAGCGTGGATATGCTGGACAAGGGGATGATTCACAGCCAAAGGCAGGACAAAACAGAACAGCATAAGATTTCATCATTCTACTCAGAATGGCGCACAATTTAAAACATATAACTTGTTCATTTCTGGAATTTTCCATTTAATATTTTTGGACTTCACTTGATCTCAGATAACTGAAACGGCAGAAAGTGAGACTGCAGATAAGTGGGATGTTCTAGTCTGTGTTGCTATAAAGGAATGCCTGAGGCTGGGTAATTTATAAAGAAAAGAGGATTATTTGACTCATGGTTCTATAGGCTGTACAAGAAGCATGGTGGACTCAGCTGGGCATGGTGGCTCATGCCTGTCATCCCAGCACTTTGGGAGGCAGGAGGACTGCTTGAGCCCAGGAGTTCAAGACCAGCCCTGGCAACATAGCAAAAGGCTGTCACTACAAACAAACAAACAAACAAAAAATTTAACCAGGTGTGGTGATGCATGCCTTGTAGTCCTAAATACTTGGGAGGCTGAGGTAGGAGGATCCTTTGAGCCCAAGGGTTTGAGGCTGTTGTGATCTATGACCATGCCACTGCACTCCAACATGGGTGACAGAGCGAGATCCTGTCAAACAAAAAAACAAAAAACAAACAAAAAAAATGATGACACCAGCACTTGCTTCCAGTGAGGGCTTCAGGAAGCTTCCAGGAAGCTCCCAATCATGGAGGAAGGCAAAGCAGGGCAGGCATCACATGATAAGAGAGGAGGGAAGAGAGAAAGAAGGAGGTGCCAGGCTCTTGGTTAACAATCAGTACTCATAGGAACTAATACAGCAAGAACTGACTCCTGACCATGAAGATGGTTCATAAAGAGCCACCCCAGGATCCCAACACCTCCCACCAGGCCTCAACCTCAATATTAGGTATCAAACTTTAACATATCCGAATATAACATTCCACCCCTGGTTGCCCAAATCTCATGTCGTTCTCACATTGCAAAATACAATAATTCCTTCCTAATAGTCCCAAAAGGTTTTTTCTGTTGTTGTTGTTGTTTGAGACAGGGTCTCACTCTGGTTGCCCAAGCTGGAGTGCAGAGGTATAATCTTGGCCCACTGCAGCCGCAATCTCCCAGGCCCAGGTGATTCTCTCACCTCAGCCCAAGTAGCTGGGACTACAGGTGTGCACCACCATGCCCAGCTAAATGTTTTTTGTATTTTCAGTAGAGATGGGGTTTCTCCATGTTGCCCAGGCTGGTCTTGAACTCCTGGACTTAAGCAATCCATCTTCCTCAGCCTCCCAAAGTGCTGGGATTACAGGCCTGAGCACCAACCCAAAAGTCCAAAGTGCAAAGTCTCG
>NW_016859640.1:0-284 GCF_001698545.2 Rhinopithecus bieti | reverse complement strand
ATTCTTGCTCGCGTTTCTTCCGTTGCTCTTCCTTTGTCTGGAGAAGGGGTTGTTTGTAAGTTTTCTTGTAGAAGTTAATTCTGTTGATATGTTGATTTAGATAATTATTTTCTTTAGCTTGCCCCCATGGTTTTAGCTTTCCTTTGTGTGGTTCATAGTTGAGGGGACGAGACAAACTTGCTTTAAGATCAAACACTGGTTTCTTATTGGAGACTGGAGTCTGCGTTGCCTCAGTTGTCAACTTGAATGGGGTAATAACTTTTGGGGTGCCCCCAGACACGGCC
>NW_016859639.1:0-695 GCF_001698545.2 Rhinopithecus bieti | reverse complement strand
CTCCCGGGTTCAAGCGATTCTCCTGCCTCAGTCTCCCAAGTAGCTGGAATTATAGACCTGAGCCACCATGCCCGGCTAATTTTTGTATTTTTAGTAGAGACAGGGTTTTATCATGTTGGCCAGGCTGGTCTTGAACTCCTGACCTCAGGTGATCCACCTGCCTTGGCTTCCCAAAGTGCTGGGATTACAAGCATAAACTACTGCACCCGGCCGTGCATGTGTATTTACTATAAATCTGGAAGACTTTTTTTTTTTTTTTGAGATGGAGTCTTACTCTGTCGCCCAGGCTGGAGTACAGTGGTGCAATCTAGGCTCACTGTAACTTCCACCCCCCAGATTCAAGCGATTCTTCTGCCTCAGCCTTCCGAATAGCTGGGATTACAAGCACCTGCCACCGCGCCCGGCTAATTTTTGTATTTTTAGTAGAGACGGGGTTTCACCATCTTGGCCAGACTGGTCTTGAACTCTTGACCTCGTGATCCACCCGCCTCGCCTCCCAAAGTGCTGGGATTACAGGCATGAGCCACTGCGTCTGGCCTAGTCTTTTATTTTCTGACCTGGTTGGCCTAGTAGCATCTCCTTTCCCAAGCTGAGTAGAAGGCATGAGAGCAGACATCCTTGTCTGTGTCTTATCTTTGAGAGAAAGCAGTTAGTCCTTCACCATCACGAATGAGGGTAGTTTTGCATTTTTTTTT
>NW_016859638.1:0-1331 GCF_001698545.2 Rhinopithecus bieti | reverse complement strand
ACATGTACCCTAGAACTTAAAGTATAATAAAAAATAAAATAAAATAAATAAATTAATAATAGAATGATTTGTAATTCTTTGGGTATATACCTGGTAATGGGATTCCTGGGTCAAATGGTATTTCTGGTTCTGGATCCTTGAGGAATCACCACACAGTCTTCTACAGTGCTTGAACTAATTTACACTCCCACCAACAATGTAAAAGCATTCTTATTTCTCCACGGCCTCACCAGCATCTGTTGTTTCCTGACTTTTTAATATCACCATTCTAACTGTCATGAGATGGTATCTCATTGTGCCTCTGATTTGCATTTCTCTAATGACCAGTTATGGTGAGTTTTTCATCATGTTTGTTGGCTACATAAATGCACACATATGTTTATTGCAGCACTCTTCACAAGAGCAAAGACTTGGAACCAACCCAAATGCCTATCAATGATAGACTGGATAAAGAAAATGTGGCACATATACCCCCTGGAATACTATGCAGACATAAAAAACAATGAGTTTATGTCCTTTGTAGGGACATGGACGAAGCTGTAAGCCATCATTTTCAGCAAACTAACAGAGGAACAGAAAACCAAACACCGTATGGTCTCACTCAAAAGTGGGAGTTGAACAGAGAGAACATGCAGACACACTGAGGGGAACATCACACACTGGGGCCTGTCAGGGGCTGGGGGGCAAGGGGAGGGAGAGCATTAGGACAAATACCTAATATATGCGGGGATTGAAACTATATGACAAGTTGATGGATACATGGGTGCACCAACCCACCATGGCACGTGTATACCTATGTAACACCTGCACGTTCTGCACAGTGTAAAATTGTTCCTATTTCTCCACATCCTCTCCAACACCTGTTGTTTCCTGATTTTTTAATGATTGCCATTCTAACTGGTGTGAGATGGTATCTCATTGCGGTTTTGATTTGCATTTCTCTGATGGCGAGGGATGATGAGTATTTTTTCAAGTGTCTGTTGGCTGTATGAATGCCTTCTTTTGAGAAGTATCTGTTCATACCCTTTGCCCACTTTTTTATGGGGTTGTTTGTTTTTTCTTGTAAAATTTATTGAGTTCTTTGTAGGTTCTGGATATTAGTCCATTGTCAGATGAGTAGATTGCAAAAATTTTCTCCCATTCTATAGGTTGCCTGCTCACTCTGACGGTAGTTTCTTTTGCTGTGCAGAAGCTCTTCAGTTTAATTAGATCCCATTTGTCAGTTTTGGTTTTTCTTGTTGCTTTTGGTGTTTTAGACATGAAGTCCTTGCCCATGCCTATGTCCTGAATGGTACTACCTAGGTTTTCTTATAGGGTTCTTATGGTTTAGG
>NW_016859637.1:0-696 GCF_001698545.2 Rhinopithecus bieti | reverse complement strand
TATAAATACATAGAGAATTCCATTAATAGTTTTCCTAAAGTTGAACCTTCTTGAATTCCTGGGATAAAGCCTGGTTGATCATGATTTATTGTTGTGGAGTTCTTTATTTGCTTAGCTTTGTAATCATTCTCCATTAAAAAACACTTATTGGCTAAGTAAACCAAAATATCTAATGAACCATGAAGTTTGAAATTACAGCAAGGAATACAAATAGACTAATTGGCTATGCTGTTCCCTTTTAAAAATAATTTCATTCCATGCTGACATGAGCAATAGGATTTGATCGTAACAGAGAGATGACTTCTTGACTGTATAGGCCATATTTTTCCTGATAAAATATCTAGTGTGTAATATTGAACAGCACTTATGGCTTATTTTGTGTGTTTAAACAATCTAGTCCAGTTCTCCTAAGTGACAACAAGCATCACTTATTGTCAAAACTCTTTTCTGAGCCTGCAGAAATTACTACAACTGTGGGATGTACTTGAAAATGTGATTCATTAATGTTTGCCCAGTAATTTCTAGTTGCAGAGGCTATAGCTTGTTCTTCCACCAATCATCCTGGAGAGCAGTTAGTAAGGTATAGCAGTTGAGAGTGTAAACTAGCTGGTTTCACTTCACAGCTCTGCCATTAACTGGCTGTGAAAACCTTAAATTCCTCAGTTTTATTATTTTAAAAATGAGATTATTTAAGGT
>NW_016859636.1:0-1516 GCF_001698545.2 Rhinopithecus bieti | reverse complement strand
GGAAAGACATAGATGTTGAGAGATGCATAAATAAGCCCAGATGAATTGATACTCCAAGATTTTTCTATTCCATTTGTTCACAGATAGACAAAGCCATAAAGTTAGAATTTGTAAGAAGCTAAATGGCATTGGCAAAAATAGAAGCCAAGAACATTACAAATGTTTACTTGAAAAAATGAACAGCAGAAGAAATAATGCAGGTCTCCAACTAAGTAATCATCAAGAGAAAACTGCCATACCATGGAGATTTTATAAAGAATAGTGTGGAAGGTGTTGCAAGGTAACAATAGAAAGTAAGCTACAGAAAGCAAAGATATTTTTTAGAATAAAGGGAAAATGATGTGCTCCAATAGTCTTTAGAAACATTTCAAATAAAGCTCTGTGATCTGAGAAGAGCACAAATAGAAAGAAAACAAGTAGGAGGCCTCAATTCTCTCCAGGTCCCTCTTTCACATTTGGGCAATATATATTTTGTCATGGACCATCGAAGTCTCAATGCCTGTAGAAATATGGGCGCTCACAACTTTAAAAAATTACACTGTTCCATTTTTTCACTTGCTCAATTATTTAAAATTCTATTGATTATGGTCAATTGATTTAATTTCACTCTCTCATTTCTTAAATAATTAGCATCAACTATATTTATTTGCATTTTAATTAAAAATTTCACTAATTTTCCCATTGCTATTCCTGTTTCCATTTATATTTCTGCAAAATGAAAACTCTGTAGAGCCGTTGAGCAGGTCAGAGGTAATATATATTGCTGGACATGTTATATGTGTCTGGTAATCGTTAGCTTCCCCAAATTTCTAATGTTTAGGGAAATATTTTAATATTTAATAAGAGACTTAAAATTACTGCCCCAATATCCATCATGTCTTTTAAAGATCTGAGGCAAAGTACCATCAAAACAATTTTCAAAATGCTAAGTCGCCTACATTACTGTTCCAGCTTATCCTTCAAAATAGTTAATAGCTTATTTTTGAGTGCCATTATGTGCATATTTATGTTTTAGGAAGTTCACAATATTGCTCACTCCAATCATATCATTTAAGACTGAAAGCATTGAAATTGACAAATTAAGGCATTTCAGGTAAATGTACAA
Organism: Rhinopithecus bieti; assembly: GCF_001698545.2. Lineage (NCBI taxonomy): Eukaryota > Metazoa > Chordata > Mammalia > Primates > Cercopithecidae > Rhinopithecus > Rhinopithecus bieti. The sequence goes on along the minus strand of NW_016859636.1, from coordinate 411 downwards.
GCTCTGAGCAATTTTCCAGAAAAGTTCAAGGTTTATAACAGGAGTAAGCACCAAGTTAGAGTAATTTTGTAGAGCCAAAAAGGAAGCAGGTCAACCCTCTTTAACAAATATTTACTAATCATCTACTACGCAAAAAGTGGCTAGGAGCTAAAAGTGCAGGGACAGTGCAATAATACATATTCCAGAGAACTGAACCTCCCCTATCAACTCTCCTGGCCAGTGCTAATCAACATTTTGTCAGCAGATAAAACTCCCTAAGAACTATGGAATTTCAATAGTAAGATATGTAAAAGCGGACATTTCCTCAGGATGTTGAATATGTGCCCAAAACCATGGAAGAGGAAATTCGATAGAGCCAACAGCATACTATCAGAGGAAAGGCAGGCTAAAGTTTTAAGGAAAGAAGAACCA
>NW_016859634.1:0-745 GCF_001698545.2 Rhinopithecus bieti | reverse complement strand
CTGCTTTGTGGCGTGCGAATTCAACTCAATGAGTTACACCTGTATTTTATGGAGCCGTTTGCTAGTCCTGTTTTTGTGGAATCTTCGAACTCATATTTCAGATTGCTTTGAAGACTATATGGCCAAAGGAACTATCCTTAGATAAAAACGAGGAAGAAGCTTTCTGAGAAACTCATTTGCAATCTGTGAATTCATTTCATAAAGTTCCACCTATGACTCAAGAATCCGTTTGCTAACACTGTTCTCGTTGAATCTGCAAAGTGATATTTGGGAGTGCATTGAGAGCTATGGTGAAAAAGGAAATATCCACAGATAAAACCAGGAAAAAAGCGTTTTGAGAAACTGCTTTGTGACGTGTTAATGCAACTCACAGAGTTACTCTTTTCTTTTCATTGATCAGTTTACTAACTCTGTTTTCTTCAAATATACAATGGGATATTTCTTAGTGCTATGAAGCTTATGGTGACAAAGGAAATATCCTCAAATAAAAGGAAGAAAGAAGCTTTTTGAGAAACTACTTTGTGATGTGTCAATTCAAATCATAGAGCTACACCTGTATTTCATGGAGCCGTTTGCCAGCCCAGTTTTTATGAAATCTGAGAACTGATATTTCGGATCGCTTTGAAGACAATACAGCCAAATGAAATATCCACAGATAAAAAGGAGAAAGAAGTTTTCTGAGAAATTTCTTTCTGATTGGTGAATTCAACTCACAGAGTTCCAACTTTCTGTTCATGATGCTATT
>NW_016859633.1:0-831 GCF_001698545.2 Rhinopithecus bieti | reverse complement strand
CTTGCTCTGTCAACCAGGCTGGAGTGCAGTGGCGTAATATTGGCTCACTGCAACCTCCACTTCCTGGGTTCAAGTGATTCTCCTGCCTCAGGCTCCCCAGTAGCTGGGATTACAGGCATGCTCCACCAAACCCGGATAATTTTGTATTTTAGTAGAGATGGAGTTTCACCATGCTGGCCAGGCTGGTCTCGAACTCCTGACCTCATGATCTGCCTCCCTTGGTCTCCCACAGTGCTGGGATTACAAGCATGAGCCACTGTGCTCGGCCAAGCTCAAATCTTTAAAACTACCTCTTACTAGCTGTATAGTTCAGCTCTTCAAGCTTCAGATTCTTGTTCTGTAAAGTGGGCATAACCCTCAGGCAGCTATTATAAGGTGTAATGAAATAACATTTAAACAGCACATAGCATGTTAGTGCTTGGCATTGAGAGCTAAGCTCTGATTTTTTTAAATTTTGCCCAAATTCCTATCTAAGGGGTCTGGAGGGTCATGCTCTACACACCATAAATTTTAACCAGATGGATTTTATTTAACCCTATACGTCGTGACTTACTTTCCAATCTGACTCTGGCATAACATTATGTGACAAAGAAGAAAGTCAAAATATTTTACCCCGAAACATGCTGCTTTGTCATATATTGAAAAGCTGTCCTTTGTTCTGCAAAGCTGTCCTTTGTGGGGGAAAATTTGCACCTGTAAATAATCTCTGTTAACATAGCTAGATATTTTTCTTCTAGGCCATCCCAATTGTGAAGAGATTAACTAAAAGTCTAGCACCGGCCGGGCGCGGTGGCTCAAGCCTGTAATCCCAGCACTTCAGGAGGCCGAGAC
>NW_016859632.1:0-831 GCF_001698545.2 Rhinopithecus bieti | reverse complement strand
CTGAAGAGAAACGTGTAACTCTATGAGTTGCATTCACACATTGCAATTCAGTTTCTCAAAAGGCTCTTTCCTGTTTTCTCTGAGTATATTTCCTTTTCACCAGAGCCCTCAATGAGCTGCCAAATACCACTTTGCACAATCGATGACAAAAGTGTGAGCAAACTGTTCCAAGAAGGGAAGGGTGGAAATCTGTGTGATGAAGTCACACATCAGAAAGCAATCTGTCAGAAAGCTTCTCTCTAGTTATTATCTGAGGATCTTTCCTTTATCACCATGTGCCCCAGTGGGCTCCCAAATCTCACTTTGCAGATTCCACAAAAAGAGTGTTAGCAAACTGCTCCCTGAGGACTACATTGTAACTCTGTAAGGTGAATTCCCAGATCACAAAGAAGTTTCTCATAACGCTTCTTTCACATTTTGAACTGATGATATTTCCTTTATCAGCGTAGGCCTCAGTGTGTTCCAAAGTAGCCCTTCTCAGCTTCCTCAAATACAGTGTTAATGTACTGCTCCATGTAACATAAGTCTAAATCTGTGTGATGAATACACATATCACAAAGAATTCTCTCAGAAACCTTCTTTCAGGTTTTCAACTGAAGATACTTCCTTTATCAGCATAGGCCTCAATGCGATCAAAGTAGCTCTTCTCTGGTTCCTCAAAGACAGTGTGGATGGACTGCTCCATGAAACATAACTGTAACTCAGTGAGATGAATTCATACATCACCAAGAAGTTTCTAAGATTCCTTCTTTCTAGTTTTCATCTGAGGATATTTCCTTTGTCGTCGTACGCCTCATTGCGCTAAGAAGTATTCCATTGCAGATTTCAAGA
>NW_016859631.1:0-338 GCF_001698545.2 Rhinopithecus bieti | reverse complement strand
CGAATTCCCCTCCCTCTGTCTCTGTATGAGGGAGCTGTTTTCTTCTTCCTTTCTCCTTTCTTGCCTATTAAACGTTTTGCTCAAAAAAAAAAAAAAAAAAAAGGCAGTTTTACAAATATTAGAAAAAAAAAAGAAAAGGCCTGAGAAGAAAAAAAAAAAAAGGGCAGCTTTTACCAATATGTGAACACAAAAGGTAATGGCCTGAGTAGCAAAAAAATCACCTAAGGAAGAAGTATGTGTAACACTGATTCATAAATTCTGTGGTATTTTACTTGTATCCCTAACACATTAATGTATTCCATAATATTCTGTTTTCTCAAACAGTTACCTTTACAGTT
>NW_016859630.1:0-831 GCF_001698545.2 Rhinopithecus bieti | reverse complement strand
AGAAATAATTGAATCTTTTATATGCTTTCAGTAGTTAAATGCAATTGCTTCAATCCGAAATAAAACAGTAAATATTATGCAGCAAATTTCAAGGCAGGTACTATGGTAAGATAAGTATTTCTCTAAATTTGAACTTTTACTTTTGGAAATCAATAGAAAGACAAAGCTCAAAAAAATTTCATGTGTTCCATTTCCCACATAATTTAAAGGGCATCCAACAGATGGAAGATGAATTTATACCTTTTAGTCAACTGGTTTACTTTGGAACATTTGCTATTTATTTATTTAGGAGACAGAGTCTCACTCTGTCACCCGGGCTGGAGTGAAGTGTTGTGATCTCAGCTCATTGCAACCTTTGCCCCCAGGTTCAAGTGATTCTCCTGCCTCAGCCTCCCGAGTAGCTGGGATTACAGGCGCCCGCCACCATGCCTGGATAATTTTTGTATTTTTAGTAGAGACAGGGTTTCACTATGTTGGCCAGGCTAGTCTTAAACTCCCGACTTCAAGTGTTGCCCGCCTCCACCTCCCAAAGTGCTGGGATTACAGGCTTGACCCACCATGCCCAGCTGGAACATTTGCTTTCTGAGACCAACTTAGATTGAATAAGAGTTTTTTTTGAGACTGAATCGTTCAACTTTGTTTAAAGGACGTTAGAAGTAAAAAATCACCCCAAATAAAGAGACTAACTCTGCCATTCATAGGCATGCTTCCAGACGTTAGAGTTTTCCCCTAAATGTGTTTCCTTCCAGATCTTTACTAAAATGCAGGAAGGTAAGTCAGCAAGCTTCAGGTAAATCAATGTCATAGCTCATCTCTTCTTTTATTTATTAG
>NW_016859629.1:0-1079 GCF_001698545.2 Rhinopithecus bieti | reverse complement strand
GCTTTCCATGATATGTGTGGCATACCCCAACCCAGAGATTCCTCAATCAGCCTTTCTCTTTGCTTCTATAATCCGAGGTGTGAAAAGTAGATACTGCATGTTCATAGTGTTTGTAAAAGTGACTTTTCAGGGTCCTTTATGTACTTGCCTGTCTCCATTGGCTTCTTAACTGTCTTACACTAGTCTTGAAGGCTTTATTAGTCAAGAAGCTTTAAAAGTTGTAGCTGATGAAATCAATTCAAATGGGCGTAAGTGAAAAGAAGTAACTACTGACTAATGGAAAAATCTAGGTCTGGCTACATATAGGGCTCAAACAAGAATGTTAAAACCTATTTCTTCATTTTACTGACCTTTTCTTTTCTCGCCATGGGTTTTGTTGTCAAACAGGTTTTTCTCCTATTGTTGCCCCTAACGAGTTTAGGCTTACATCTTCCTGTGTTGAAGGCCAGAGAAAAAGGGCAGATTCTCTTCTAGTCATTATTGCAGAAGTGCTGGGATTGACTCTAATGGGGTATTAGGCCTATTCCTGGATGAGATATTGGCCAAATCTAAATGTAATTCTCTATAGAATATACCTACAAACACACGCGGGCGTGCACACGCGCACACATCCCACCCGTGAGTCAGAGATGGAGTCAGTACTACCTGAACTACACAGATTCAAAGTGGCCAGGCATAGTAGCTAGGGGAAAATTAGGGCACAGGTACCATAAGTGTGAATATATATTTCAATATGTTGATATCAGATTCAACACTGTTAATAGCATCAAGCTGATTGAACCTATTATGGAAAATTTTAAAAACTTTCTTTGTTCTCTGTGCACTTTATTAGATATTTAAAATGCAGTGTTGGAGCTTTTTTCTTATTAGAATTTGCCTGGGCTTTTTTTTTTTTTTTTTTTTTTTTTTTTTCCCATAGACAGAGGCTAACAAATCCTGCCTCAGGTTTATTTGTACAAATAGCACAGGAGGACCCCAGCCCCATGCAGATGGCAGCCCAGAGGTGGGGGTGGGGGGTCATACCAGTCCTTCTGTCCTCACGTTGGCAGACGGATACCTACTCTGTAGCCTTTGTAGTG
>NW_016859627.1:0-1553 GCF_001698545.2 Rhinopithecus bieti | reverse complement strand
TCCCGAGTAGCTGGGATTATAGCACCTGTCACCATGCCCGGCTAATTTTGTATTTTAGTAGAGACAGGGTTTCTCCGTGTTGGTCAGGCTTGTCTCAAACTCCCGAACTCAGGTGATCTGCCTGCCTTAGCCTCCCAAAGTGCTGGGATTACAAATGTGAGCCACTGTGCCCGGCCTAATATGTTATTTTAATTTAGTGCTTTGGAAAAAAGTTAAGGTAGATCTTTACCTCATTCTTTACACCAAAATGAATTCCAACTGATTTTTTTTTTTTTTTTTTTGAGACGGAGTCTCGCTCTGTCGCCCAGGCTGGAGCGCAGTGGCCGGATCTCAGCTCACTGCAAGCTCTGCCTCCCGGGTTTATGCCATTCTCCTGCCTCAGCCTCCCAAGTAGCTGGGACTACAGGCGCCCGCCACCTCGCCCTGCTAGTTTTTTGTATTTTTTTAGTAGAGACGGGGTTTCACCGTATTAGCCAGGATGGTCTCGATCTCCTGACCTCATGATCCGCCCACCTCGGCCTCCCAAAATGCTGGGATTACAGGCTTGAGACACCGCGCCCGGCCTCCAACTGTTAATAAAATATTTAGTTGCCAGTTCTTTTTTTTTTTTTTTTAATTTATTTCCATGGGTCTGGGAACCAATGAAATTAGTTGGTAGTTCTAATACTGTTTATTGAGTAATTTGTTCTTTTCCCTGTAGTTCAGAAATGCAGCCTACCATTGGGTCTCTTTGGATTTGATCTCTGTTCCATGCTGGCTCTGTTTGCCTTAATTAGCGTAGTTAGTTTTATCATTTGACAGGAGCTGGCGCTCCTTATTCACCTCTCTCCTTTAATTCTTTTCAAAAATTTCTAAGAATTTCTCACATTTTGTCCCAAGGTAAATTTTGGATTTGTTTTCTAGTCTTTTAAAAAATATGGTTTTACTTAATGTTGCATTGTATGTATAGATTAATTTAGGGAAAATTGCTTTCATTGCAAAAGATTTCCTGTCCCTTAGTAGTATTTTGCAGCTGTTCACTTAAGTTTTGCACATTCCGTATGTTTGTTCTCAGATGCTTGATACCTTCCTTATTGTTGATGGGCCCTTTCTGAGGTATGTATTGTATTTTGTTGGAGAACCATGTCGTTGCATTTCTTACGTGCACAATACAGTGAACCTCATTCCACATTCAGGGTGGAATGTGACCCAGGTCAGTTGTATCAAAGGAAAACTGTCCAGTGCCATTAGTTTAACATGATGGGTACTTTTAACTTCTTTTTTTTTTGAGACGGAGTCTTACTCTGTCACCCAGGCTGGAGTGCAGTGGCGCAATCTTGGCTCACTGCAAGCTCCGCCTCTTGGATTCACGCCATTCTCCTGCCTCCTAAGTAGTTAGGACTACAGGCGCCTGCCACCACGCCTGGCTAATTTTTTGTAGTTTTTAGTAGAGACGGGGTTCCACCATGTTAGCCAGGATGGTCTCATCTCCTGACCTTGTGATCCACCTGCCTTGGCCTCCTAAAGTGCTGGGATTACAGGTGTGAGCCACTACGCCTGGCCTTACTTTTAAC
>NW_016859626.1:0-747 GCF_001698545.2 Rhinopithecus bieti | reverse complement strand
GAATATTCTTTAGAGATAATTAGATAACTAGCATAGGAAAAGATACTTAACATTATTAATCCTCAGAAAAATAAAAACAAAACCCACCTCACACCTATCAGGACTTTTTTTTGTCCAGTAGAAAATGACCAGTCTTGGTGAGAATTTAGGGAATTGAAACTACCATGGACACTGCTGTGGTTATGTAAATGGCTCACCTGCTGTGGGAAACCATATGGCGATTCCTCAAGAAATTAATAATGGAAATAATACGTAATTCAGCAATTCCACTTTTGGACATATACTCAAGTAATTAAAGACATAAGCTTGAGGAGATATTTGTATACACCCACATTCAGAACCGAATTATTCACAATAACCAAAAGGTAGAAGCAACTCAAATGTTCACAAAGGAGGGAACTGGTAACCCAAATGTGGTATATACATACAATAGCATGTTATTTAGCTTTTAAAAGGGAAATTCTGACACATGCTACAACATAGATGGAACTAGAGGACATTACACTAAGTGTAATAATCCAGTCACAAAAAGATTACTGAGTTGTGATTTCACTTTGGTATTTGCAGAACAGTTTCCATTTGTCTAGAATCAACCAAATCCTCCTCCCTTTCTTGCTTGCGGTTTTCTGGAATAACTGTAGAATGTTCTGGAAATGCAGCATCCTGAGATCGGGCATGATTGACCAGAACAGCCTGGGTTCCGTTTCTGTCCCTACTAGAAACAGGAATTTCTTCAACACTCTAGCC
>NW_016859625.1:0-2252 GCF_001698545.2 Rhinopithecus bieti | reverse complement strand
TACCACCATGCCTGGCTAATTGTTTTGTAATTTTAGTAGACACGGGGTTTCACCATGTTGGCCAGGATGGTCTTGATCTCCTGACCTCGTGACCTGCCCACCTCGGCCTCCCAAAGGGCTGGGATTACAGGCGTGAGCCACCATGCCCGGCCCATCTTTATTTCTTATCCAACGATAAATTGTATTTCCTTAAAGGTAACATCTTCCTTAAAGATAAACCTTCACCTCCCAAGTTCAAATGATTCTCCTGTCTCAGCCTCCTGAGTAGGTAGAATTACAGGCATGCGCCACCATGTGTAGCTAATTTTGTATTTTAGTAGAGACAGGGTTTCACTATGTTGGCCAGACTGATCTTGAGCTCCTGACCTCAGGTGATCCACCCGCCTCAGCCTCCCAGAGTGCTGGGATGACAGGCGTGAGCCACCACGCCCGGCCTGGACTGGGAACTCTTGAATGTCATTGTTGACTGATAAGGCAGGTCAGTGAGGTCAGAGAGCAAGAGGACCACTCTTTGAAAATCTAATTTAAAACATGATCCATTTTATTTTTTGAATTTGTCTTTCTTTGTATTTCATGACTGTGGTATTTTGAACAGTACAGGCTGGTTACTTTGTAAAATATCTCCAAGTTTGGGTTTGTCTAGGGGCTCCTGATGATTGGATACCATTTCTGGAGTTTGGGCAGGCACAGCTCAGAAGTGATGGTGTTCTCCTCAGTGCAGTGTGTCACGAGCCACACGATGATATGCTGGGACTCGTTCCACCCCGGTGATAGTAGTTTATTATCTGGCTAAGGTGATATCTGCCAGGTTCCTTCACTGTACAGTTAATGAATTTACTTTGTACTTACTAATTAACAACTAGTAAAGAGTAAATGCTGTGTGAGGAGATTTGAGGCTACATGGATTGCCTGCTTCCACTGGCCTTTCACCAGTAGTTTAAGCGCTGGAGTTCACACTTCCCTGAATCAATGAATATGCTGGTTGCCAAATGGAAGTTCTCTTTCTTTCTTTTTTTTGTCTCGCTCTTTTGCCCAGGCTGGAGTGCAGTGGCATGATCTCAGCTCACTGCAACCTCCACCTGCCAGGTTCAAGCGATTCTCCTGCCTCAGTCTCCTGAGTAGCTGGGACTACAGGGGTGTGCCACCATGCCTGGCTAATTTTTTGTATTTTTTGTAGAGACGGGGTTTCACCATGCTGGCCAGGCTGGTCTCAAACTCCTGATCTTGTGATGCGCCCACCTCTGCCTCCCTAAGTGCCAGGATTATAGGCATGAGCCACCATGCCTGGCCTACTTTTTTTTTTTTTTTTGAGACGGAGTTTCACTTTGGTTGCCCAGACTGGAGTACAGTGTTATAATCTCAGCTCACTGCAACCTCTGCCTCCTGGGTTCAAGTGATTCTCCTGCCTCAGCCTCCTAAGTAGCTGGGATTACAGGTGCATGCCACCATGTCTAGCTAATTTTTTGTATTTTTAGTAGAGACAGGGTGTCACCATGTTGGCCAGGCTGGTCTCAAACTAACCTCAGGTGATCCTACCTGCCTCAGCCTCCAAAAGTGCTGGGATTACACGTGTAAGCCACCATGCCCAGCCATGTCAAATGGAAGTTTTATAATTCCATTATTCCTTTTGCTGCAACCCCCATTTATGTATAAATTGTCCTAGGTTTGGCCAGAGGGAAGCCCCTTGAGCCATCTCTTGCCTTTTGACACATCTCCATCTTTTATTTATTTATGTTGAGATGGTCCCACTCTGTTGCCTAGGCTGGAGTGCAGTGGTGCAATCTTGGCTCACTGCAGCCTCGACTGCCCCAGCTCAAGTGATCTTCCTGCTTCAGCTTCCCGAGCACCTGGGACCACAGACATGTGTCACTGATATGGTGTGGCTGTGTCCCCATGCAAATCTCGTCTTGAGTTGTCACTCCCATAATTCCCCTGTGTGGTGGGAGGGACCCAGTGGGAGGAAATTGATCATGGGAGTGGGTCTTTCCCGTGCTGTCTTCATGAGGTAGTAAATAAGTCTCACGGGATCTGATGGTTTTTTTTTTTTTTGAGATGGAGTCTCACTCTGTCGCCCAGGCTGGAGTGCAGTGGCGTGATGTTGGCTCACTGCAAGCTCCGCCTCCCGGGTTCATGCCATTCTCCTGCCTCAGCCTCCCGAGTAGCTGGGACTACAGGCGCCCGCCACCACGCCCAGCTAATTTTTTGTATTTTTTAGTAGAGACGGGGTTTCACCGTGTTAGTCAGCATGGTCT
>NW_016859624.1:0-1611 GCF_001698545.2 Rhinopithecus bieti | reverse complement strand
CATTTTATCAACTTTTGCTATAGAGTGACTTATTTTCTTCCAAATTTTGAGATAAATCCTAGTTATGCTGCAAATCCTTCTTTTTTTTTTTTTTTGAAGATTTTACCAATGAAGTTGGCTCCAACCCCCATAAAACTATGTAGCATTTATTGTAATTCCTTGGAAGTCACAGGTAAATACATTCAAATAGGCAACAATATTGCCTATTGTTTCATGGGCATTCGTTTTGTCTTCCCAATCACTTTTAATTATAATCAAGATTTTTTTTTTAAAGATTCATTCATCCAAAAGTGCATAGTATAATGCTCATTCTACTTTATAGAATAGATGCACAAGACATGCTTTTAGAATGGTCTATTGTGAGTAAAGGTAAACTAATGTTCCTTTCATTTTTTTTTTTCTTAGAATGAAAATATAGCATCTTAATTAATTAGGATATTGCTTGCTAGGATTGGGAAACATTCAGTTCACACTGGATTCATCATTTACCATGCAGCATGAGGTGGTGGCAAGACATTCTCTCGGTCCCTGGATTTCTGTCTGTACTTTCTCTAAGACAATGAGCTCATCCAGAAGATACATCACATCTCATTTCCCTCAGTTTTCCTTGTACTTACCACCCTCTGTGGTTATAGTCAGAACCTGATAAATATTCATCAAGCATACAGCTGAGTCTTTTCTTCTGGGATGCCTGAAATACAATCAGAGCACATCCTCACATTGCCTCTTACTATTAATGGAAACTCCCTCCATGAGAGGACTCTTGCTCTCTTTCCATAGGCTTTGATCATACAATTCATTATTCAGTATAAGAGATATCCAGTTACAGACAAAAAAATGTTAAAGAAAAGCATACTATTTTAGATTATATTTTAGACACAAGTTCTTACTCTGTTGCCTAGGCTGGAGTGCAGTGGCACAATCATAGCTTACTGGAGGCTTGTCTTTCTGATTCAAGCAATCCTAACCTTCTGAATAGCTAGGAGTACAGGCATAGCATGATATAATTTACCAATCAAGTTGGTTCCAACCCACATAAAATTGTGTAGCATTTATCTTAATTGCTTGGTAATTTTTTTTTTTTTTTTTCCAGAGTTAGGGTCTCGCTCTATCACCCAGATTGTATCGCAGTGACGTGATCATAGCTCACTGCAACCTTGGTCTCCTGGGCTCAAGTCAGCCTCTGAGGTAGCTGGGACTTTAGGTTCACCACCATGCCCAGTTTATTTTTCTCTTCTTTTCCTTTTTTCTTTTTTTATAGAGATAGCATCTCTCTATGATTCTCAGGTTGGTCTGAAACTCCTGGGCTCAAGCAATCCTCCCGGAGACAACCTCCAAAAGCAGTGGGATTACAGGTGTCAATCACTGCACCCAGCCAAGAAAAATCATCTTGATTTAAATTCACAACCAAAATCGTTGTAAGAGACACCAAGATGGGATGATTGCTTGAGCCCAGGAGTTGGGAGTCCAACCTGGAAAACCTAGCTAGAGCACATGTCTACAAAAAAAATAAAAATAAAAATAAATAAAAATTTAAAAAATTTAGTTAGGCATGGTGGCACGTGCCTGTAGTCCCAGCTAATAGGGAGGCTGAGGTGGGAGGATTGCTTG
>NW_016859623.1:0-677 GCF_001698545.2 Rhinopithecus bieti | reverse complement strand
CTGGGACTACAGGTGTCTACCACCACGCCCGGCTAACTTTTTTTGGTATTTTTAGTAGAGACGGGGTTTCACTGTGTTAGCCATCATGGTCTAGATCTCCTGACCTCATGATCTGCCCACCTCAGCCTCCCACAAGTGCTGGGATTACAGGTGTGAGCCACCACACCTGGCCTATTTTTGGGTTTTTTTGAGACCAAGTTTCACTTTTGTTGCCCAGGTTGGAGTGCAGTGGTGTAATCTCAGCTCACTGCAACCTCCATCTCCTGGGTTCAAGCGATTCTCCTGCCTCAGCCACCCAAGTAGCTGGGATTACAGGCATGCACCACCACACCCAGCTAATTTTTGTATTTTTAGTAGAGATGGGATTTCGCCATGTTGGCCAGGCTGATCTTGAAGTCCTGGGCTCAAGTGATCTGCCTGCCTCAGCCTCCCAAAGTGCTGGGATTACAGGCGTGAGCCACCGCGCCCGGCCTCATTGTAGTTTTGATTCACATTTTTCTGATGATCAGTGATGTTGAGCACCTCTTCATATGCCTGCTTGCCATTTGTATGTCTTTTGAGAAATGTTAATTCAAATATTTTGCCCACTTTTTGATTGGATTATTATATTTTATCCTATAGAGTTGTTAGAACTCATATCTTCTGGTTATTGATTCCTGGTCAGATGGTTAGTTTGC
>NW_016859622.1:0-2352 GCF_001698545.2 Rhinopithecus bieti | reverse complement strand
CTGGAGAATAACGTCATTCAGAGCCTCTACAATTTTTATTTTAACTCCAACCTGTAAATGAGAATGCAAGTTTTCATTCTACCCAGCATCCAATATTTAACAAAAATTAGCAGACATACCAGGAGACAAGACCAAATAAACAAAATGCAAGAAAAAACAGATGATAGAACCAGATCTAAAGGAGAACAAGGTATTAGTATTATCATATTTGAACTCTAATACACTGAAGAAAGTAGATAGGGGCTGGGTACAGTGGCTCATATCTGTAATCCCAGCACTTTGGGAGGCCAAGGTGGGCGGATCACTTGAGGACGGGAGTTCAAGATCAGCCTGGCCAACACAGCAAAACCCCGACTCTACTAAAAATACAAAAAATTAGCTGGGCATGGTGGTACATGCCTGTAATCCCAGCTACTCGGGAGACTGAGGCAAGAGAATCGCTTGAACCTGGGAGGCAGAGGTTGCAGTGCGCTGAGATTGTGCCGTTGCACTCCAGCCTGGATGACACAGAGAGACCCTTAGTTTTAAAAAGAATTAAATGGTAATTCTGGAACTAAAAAACCTACTCACTAAGATGTAAAAAACCCTCTATAGATAGGTTTAACAGCAGATTAGATACAACAGGAGAAAGGATTCATAAATGAATGACAGGTGAGTGGAAAATATTTAGTCTAAAGTATGGAGTTGGAAAACACAGAAAAGCACATAAGAGCATATGGAACATGGTGTAAAGGTCTACATGCATTCAATTGGAATCACTTAGATGCAGGAGAATGAGTGGCTGGGTCAGAGGTAATAGTTGAGAAGTTAGTGACTGAATTTTACAGTATTAATGAAAGACATTAAACCACAGATTCGTGAAACTCTATAACTCTTCAGAAAAAAAAAATCCACACCTAGGAGCATTGTAGTAAAACTTCTGAGACCAAAGACAGAGAACTCTTAAAAATCAGCTGGGGAGGATCCAGGTGCAGTGGTAAGAACCTGTAGTCCCAAAATACTAGGGAGGCTGAGGCAGGAGGATTGCTTGAGCTGACGAGTACAAGGCCAACTTGAGTAACGTAGTGACACTCAGTCTCTTAAAAAAAAATCGATCCAGGCGCGATGCCTCACGCCTGTAATCCCAACACTTTGGGAGGCTGAGATGGACAGATCACTTGAGGTCAGGAGTTCGAGACCAGCCTGGCCAACATAGTGAAGGCCTGTCTGTACTAAAAATACAAAACTTAGCCGGATATGATGGTGGGCACCTGTAATCCCAGCTACTCGGGAGGCTGAGGCAGGAGAATCCCTTGATCCTGGGAGGTGGAGGTTGCAGTGAGCCAAGATTGCACCATTGCACCCTAGCCTGGGCGACAGAGTGAAACTCTGTCTTTAGAAAAAAAAAAAAATCAGCTGAGGAAAAAAAAGACATGTTATCTTTGGAGAAGCAGGCATAATTCTTCCAAGATAAATGATGGAAATCAGGAGACAATGGAAGTCAAGGATGCATGTTATAATCTTCAAAGGGCTGAAAGAAAATAGCTGACAATCTAGAATTTTCTACACAGAAAAATGTTCTTCCAAAATAAAGGTGGTCAAGCCAGGTGCGGTGGCTCACGCCTGTAATCCCAGCACTTTGGGAGGCCAAGGCAAGTGGATCCCCTGAGGTCAGAAGTTCGAGACCAGCCTTCAGCCTGGCCAACATGGTGAAACCCTGTTTCTAGTAAAAATATAAAAATTAGCCGGGCATGGTGGCGGGCGCCTGTAATCCCAGCTACTTGGGAAGCTGAGGCAGGAGAATAGCTTGAACAGGAGGTAGAGGTTGAAGTGAGCCAAGGTCGTGCCAGATTCCATTAAAAAAAAAAAAAAAAGAAAAGCTAATGGGAAAATGGAGAAATTTTAAAATCTGATTATTTAAAAGAGGCTAAAAAAGGGATAAAATAAGTAAATTTCCTAAAATGTTTTGACTATTTGCATTCTTCTGCGATGAACTTATCTGTATCTTTTCCCCAGTTATCTATTTGGATGCTTTCCTTTTCTTATTGATTTAAAATAGATATAAACACAGGTAAATAGAAATATGTCCATGTGGGCCGGGCATGGTGGCTCATGCCTGTAATCCCAGCACTTTGGGAGGCCGAGGCGGGCAGATCACGAGGTCAGGAGTTCGAGACCAGCCTGACCAATATGGTGAAACCCCCATCTCTACTAAAAATACAAAAATTAGCTGGGCGTGGTGGCAGGCGCCTGTAATCCCAGCTACTCAGGAGGCTGAGGCAGAAGAATCGCTTGAACCCGGGAGGTGGAGGTTGCAGTGAGCCAAGATCACGTCACTGCACTCTAGTCTGGGCAACAGAGCGAGACTCTGTC
>NW_016859621.1:0-2353 GCF_001698545.2 Rhinopithecus bieti | reverse complement strand
AAAATAACTTATATCACAATTATACAGCGGGGTGAATTTTCACACAATGAACATTCCTGTGAAATCAGCAACTACAGCAAAAAACAGAACATGTGACCAACACCCTCACCTCATCACGTTCCCTTCTAGTCACTATTCCCCCTAAGGGTACCCACTCTCCTGATTCTAACACGATAGTTTTGTGGGTTTTTTTTTTTTTTTGAGACGGAGTCTCGCTCAGTTACCCAGGCTGGAGTGCAGTGGCCAGATCTCAGCTCACTGCAAGCTCCGCCTCCCGGGTTTACGCCATTTTCCTGCCTCAGCCTCCCGAGTAGCTGGGACCATAGGCGCCTGCCACCTCGCCCGGCTAGTTTTTTGTATTTTTTAGTAGAGATGGGGTTTCACCATGTTAGCCAGGATGGTCTCGATCTCCTGACCTTGTGATCCACCCGTCTCGGCCTCCCAAAGTGCTGGGATTACAGGCTTGAGCCACCGCGCCCGGCCGTTTTGTGGGTTTTATACGTTTTGTTTGTTTTGAGATGGGAGTTTCACTTTTTTGCCCAGGCTGGAGCGAAGTGGCGTGTTCTCAGCTCACTGCAACCTCCAACTCCCAGGTTCAAGCGATTCTCCTGCCTCAGCCTCCAGAGTAGCCGGGATTACAAGCATGCACCACCGCGACCAGCTGTTTTTTTTCTTTTCTTTCTTTTTTTTTTTTTTTGTATTTTTCATAGAGATGGGGTTTCTCCATGTTGGCCAGGCTGGTCTTGAACTCCCGACCTCAGGTGATCCACCCACCTTGGCCTCCCAAAGTGCTGGGATTACAGGTGTGAGCCACGGCCTGGGTTTTCATACTTTTCATAAGTGGAATTACTCAGTGTGTAGTGTTTTGTGACTAGTTTTTTTTGCTCACCTGTGTCATTCTGAAATTTGTTCATGCCATGTAGAGTTATAAATTGTTCATTCTCCGTGGTGTGAGCGTACAAACAACTGGCGATTGGGTGGTTTCCAGTTTGGGGCTGTTATGGGTATTGCTGCTATGAACACTGAAGACATGTCTTCTGGTGAACAAATGTTTTGGATTTATATTTCTAGGCAAGGAATATCTGATGCATACAGTTTGCTTTATTAGATATTGCCAAATTGTTCTCCAAAGTTGGTTATACCAGTTTATACTCCCATGGATGAGGTTCTGGTGGTTCCCAACATTTAAGCCAGACACTGTTGATGTCCTGGGGGGTACCTGCTAGCAGGCAGATACTAGTACTGGAGATTAGAGAGATTACCTAGTGTAGAATGTTACACATGACGTGAGTCCTGGGTAGAGCTAGTCTTCCCCATTCTTTAAACAGGAATGTAATTTCTGATGCTGTCCAGGTTCCCAAGACCCTTAGTCAGGACTGTATAGTTTGGAGGGTGGTAGAACCTCAAAAGGCTGGGGAGGCAGGAAGAAGGACCTAGAGGCTCCTCCCTGCTGGAAACTGCTAATGGTTAGTGCTCAGGTAAAAGGGGAACAGATCAATTTATGCACTCTGAGCTGTTAAAAGCTTCCTAGATGGTTGGGCATGGTGGCTCACGCCTGTAATCCCAGCACTTTGGGATGCTGAGGCGGGAGGATCACCTGAGGTTGGGAGTTCGAGACCAGGCTGACCAACATGGCAAAACCCCATTTCTACTAAAAATACGAAAATTAGCCAAGCATGGTGGTGGGTGCTTGTAATCCCAGCTACTCAAGAGGCTGAGGCATAAGAATCACTTGAACCTTGGAGGCAGAGGTTGCAGTAAGCCCAGATCGCGCCATTGTACTCCAGCCTGGGCAACAAGAGTGCAACTCTCTGTCTCAAAAAAAACAAAAACAAACAAACAAAAAAACCAAAAAACTTGCTAGATTACCTCCCAAGGATGTTTGCATTCAACAGAGGATAATGTCACAGCTAAAGACCTGGAAGCATCTGAAGCAGGCTGATGGGGCAGATTTTTGGGTTAGGAGGATCTGTAGATGCCCCTAGAATTATACCAGTGGTCCTTTGTGAAAGGCCAGCCTGGTCTACCAATATTCCTGTTGTTTCTCCTTGCAGATGGGACAGGATGTTTCTCTAGAAATCAAACACTGGGCCGGGCGCGGTGGCTCACGCCTGTAATCCCAGCACTTTGAGAGGCCGAGTCAGGCGGATCATGAAGTCAGGAGATCGAGACCATCATGGCTAACACGGTGAAACCCTGTCTCTACTGAAAAAACAAAAAATTAGCCAGGCGTGGTGGCGGGCACCTGTAGTCCCAGCTACTCTGACGGCTGAGGCAGGAGAATGATGTGAACCTGGGAGGCGGAGCTTGCAGTGAGCCGAGTTTGCACCACTGCACTCCAGCCTGGGCAACA
>NW_016859620.1:0-1069 GCF_001698545.2 Rhinopithecus bieti | reverse complement strand
ATAATAATAATAATAAATAAATAAATAAATATGTCATTCCTTACTCTGCAGGCATGGTTGAGCTCTGGTGCCCAGCCAGGGTCCTGGCTGGAATTACTTCAACCTAACCACCTGATGATAAGAGATTGGAAGCTTATGGTTGAAACCTAGAAAAAGCAGGGGGGGAGCCTGCAAAGAAAGAAAGAAAAAGATGTCGGCTGGGCACGGTGGCTCTGAGCCGCCTGTAATCCCAACACTTTGGCAGACTGAGGCAGGTGGATCACCTGAGGTTAGGAATTCAGGACCAGCCTGGACAACATGGTGAAGCCCTGCCTCTACTAAAAATACAAAATTAGCTGGGCATCGTGGCAGGCACCTGTAATCCCAGCTACTCAGGGGGCTGAGGCAGGAGAATCGCTTAAACCCTGGGAGGCGGAGGTTGCAGTGAGCCAAGATTGCGCCACTGCATTCTAACCTGGGCAGCAGAGCTAGACTCCATCTCAAAAAAGAAAAAAAAAAAGATGTTTTAGACAGGAGCTCTGTTTCTATCTTACTTGGCATCCCTTTTGACGAAAATAAAAATTTAGTTTATTTTAATGCCATGATATTGTTAGGTAAATGGCTAGTAGAAAGTATGACACAAAGTAGCAATTTGGTAAACATTAGTAAATAACTAACATCAAGGAAATTAACCAAACTGCTTTGAGAGTCTCAACTTGTTAAATCTCAGTTGGCTCAGTTGATCTGTCAAGACACTTGTAGCTGACACATATCCTTTTTTCATTTTTTTCTTGGTTAATTATATCAAGAGTTTTGCTCAGGGAAGGTGATCATATCCCCAACTCAGGAATAAATGCTAATTAGCCTAAGCCAGTTTGATATGCTCATTCCCTTGCCGTTGGGTTTTTGTTGTTGTTGTTTTTGAGATGGAGTTTGCTCTTGTTGCCCAGGCTGGGATGCAATGGTGCGATCTTGGCTCACTGCTGACTCCGCCTCCTGGGTTCAAGCAATTCTCCTACCTCAGCCTCCCGAGTAGCTGGCATTATAGGCATGCGCTACCATGCCCAGCTAATTTTGTTTTGTTTTTTTT
>NW_016859619.1:0-745 GCF_001698545.2 Rhinopithecus bieti | reverse complement strand
TACCTAATTTATCTATTGTTTTGCTAAGAGGTAGATAAAACAAAAGTGAAATGGGGCTTCTATGAGGAGGTCCATTAGAGGGTGGGGAGAGGCTGGGATCGCCCAGTGCAACTCCCCCAACTACAAAGATGGCCTGAATGAGTCCAAGGACCGGGCCCTCAGACTCAACCAGGGCAAAGGATCCTGCTCCACCTCTTCTCCTTCTAGAGCCAACTGGGCCCCCCTTGACGACTGAGAAATGGCCCAATGGAGGTGTAGGATCTCAAAGAAACCCTGTTGAAGAGGTCTCAGCTCTGGCTTCCCCAGGCTTCCTGACTTTGGGGCTGTGTGGTGGGTTCCAGGCCAAGCCCCAGGTCTCACTCCAGCCAGTCCCCTCTAGAAGGGAGGAGGCCATTCCCTTCCTCACCATCTGGTCCAACAAAGCTATAGAAAGTGAGAGACAAGCTGGAGGCCAAAGGGGTGACACATGGGCAAGGAAGGCAGAAAGTGGGGACCTCACGGCCAACCCTCCCAGCCCAATTGATATGGGGGGGATCCTGGCAGGCCTGCCTGTTCCCCAAGGACAAACCTTTTGTGGCACAAGCCTCAACTCACTTGTCCTGGCTGGGATTCATACCCTTATGCACGAGTCCCTGCCCTTAGTTCCAATCTTACTGTAAGGATTGAGGTAGTTAATCCATTTATACTCGTAGCATCCATCACCTGCGGTTAGTCAAAACACATGCTCCCGAGGAGCTTCCTGCTA
>NW_016859618.1:0-2113 GCF_001698545.2 Rhinopithecus bieti | reverse complement strand
GTCACAATTATTTACTAGACACATTTAAAAAACAAATAGGTAGAAGGTGGAGAAAGACAGTAGAATAGAATTCTCCAGCAATGGTCTCCCTGAAGGAACATCAAATTGACAACTGTCAATGCAAGAAAACACTTTCACAAGAGCTAACCAGGTGAGAGATCACAGCACCTGCTTTTAACATGATAACAAGGAAAGATGATTGAAGAAGGGAGGAAGGACAGTCTTGCATTGCCTATGACACCTCTCCCCCAACCACAGGAAATGCATCTCTGAGAATCTAATGGCTTGGGGACAAGGGGGAAAGTGTGGGACTTTATATTGAAACTTAGTACCAGTCTTGCCATAGTGACACACGGCACTGGACAGAATCCCACGGCACTTGATTCCAGGCTGGTGCTCACAAAAGAAGCATTTAGACCTACCCTGGGCCACAAGGGAATCAGCTGCCCCCTGCAGGAAGAACCCACCAAGGTTCTGGCCGGCTTTATTACTGGAAATTTACTGGGCTTCAAATAAAATTCAGTGGCAGGCAGGCTGTAGTGACAGCAGTCCTCGGGCAAGCCCTGATGCTGCATAGGTCTGGAAGACCCGGGACTTGAGCTGTGAGCCAGTATGATAACAGCAGCTGCAGCAGCTCTGGGAATGCCTGTATCACCCCTCCCCACACTCCAGGCAGTGCAGCCTGAAGACAGATTCCTTTTGCTTGGGGGAAAAAAAGGGAAGTAAGCTAGAGGCTTTACCTGGGAATGCAGAGAATAATCCACGATCTCCCCCAAGTCCATAGGGCTGGGGACCTAGGAATCTGTAAGAATTGCAGTGTACCTGGGCCTAGGGTGCCCTGTAGTACAAACATGGCTGCAGTGATCACTGGCTTAGGGAACCCGTCAGCCCACTTTGAATTCCTAGAAGTTCCTCTGAAGGGCAGGTACAAACAAAACCTGACTGCAAAGGCTGGAATAAATACCTTATCCTTCAATGCCCAGATATTGACAAACATCGAATAACATTGAAGTCAATATGACCTCAACAAAATGGATCAAGTAAGGCACCCAGTGACCAGCCCTGGAGAGATGGAGATGTGTAACCTCTCAAGGAATTCAGAATAGCTATTTTGATAAAGCTCAATGAACTTCAAGAAAACACAGAGAAACAATTCAGAAATATATCAGAAATTTAACAAGATTACTGAAGTAAGAGAAAAAAATCAAATCCTGGAGCTGGAAAATGCATTAGTGGGTCTCAGTAGAATTGATCAAGCATAATGAGCATGCAAACAAGCTATTTGAAAATACAATCAGAGGAGAAAAAAGAAAAGAAGAATGAGAAGGAACACAGAATGCTTAAGAGATCTAGAAGAGGGCCTCAAAAGAGAAAATCAAAGATTCGTTGGCTCAAAGAGGGGGTTGAGGAGGAGCGAAGAGTAGAACGCTTATTCAAAGAAATACATTTTTTTTTTTTTTAGTACTTTAAGTTCTAGGGTATATGTGTATAACCTGCAATTTTGTTAGACAGGTATACATGTGCCATGTTGTTTTCCTGGACCCATCAACTCATCATTTATATTAGGTATTTCTCCTAACGCTATCCCTCCCTCAACCCCCAGCCCTACAACAGGCCCTGGTGTATAATGTTCCCCTCCCTGTGTCCATGTGTTCTCATTGGTCAACTCTTACTTAAGAGTGAGAACATACGGAGTTTGGTTTTCTGTCCTTGTGATATTTTGCTGAGAATCATGGTTTCTAGCTTTATCCATGTCACTGCAAAGGACATGAACTCATCCTTTTTTATGACTGCATAGTATCCCTTGGTGTATATGTGCCACATTTTCTTTATCTAGTCTATTATTGATGGACATTTGGGTTAGTTCCAAGTCTTTACTATTGTGAATAGTGCTGCAATAAGCATAGGTGTGCATGTGTCTTTATAGTAGCATGATTTATAATCCTTTGGGCATATACCCAGTAATGGGATGGCTGGGTCAAATGGTATTTCTAGTTCTGGATCCTTGAGGAATCGCCACACTGTCTTCCACAATGGTTGAACTCATTTATTCTCTCATCAACAGTGTAAAAGTGTTCTTATTTCTCCACATCCTCTCCAGCATCTGTTGTTT
>NW_016859617.1:0-1446 GCF_001698545.2 Rhinopithecus bieti | reverse complement strand
ATAAATAAATAAATAAATAAATAAATAAATACGTTTGTTGTTGTTGTTTTTGAGATGGAGTCTTGCTCTGTTCCCAGGCTGGAGTGAAGCAGTGTGATCTTGGCTCACTGAAACCTCCACGTCCAGGGTGCAAGAGATTCTCCTGCTTCAGCCTCCCGAGTAGCCAGGATTAAAGGAGCATGCCACCTCACCCAGTTAATTTTTGTGCTTTTAGTAGAGATGAGGTTTCACCATGTTGGCCAGGCTGGTCTCGAACTCCTGACCTCAAGAGATCTGCCCGCCTTGGCCTCCCAAAGTGCTAGGATTACAGGTGTGAGCCACCGTGCCTGGTCAACACTGTTTTGCACCTTGCTTTTTAGACATAATGATACATTTTGGAAATTAATTGGTATTATTATATAGCTACTGTAGTGGGTTAAATTTTTTTCCCCCAAAAGATGTGTTCATCCAGAACCTGAGGATACAACCTTATTTGGAATAAGGGTCTTTTCAGATGCAATTAAGGTAAGAATCTTAAGCTGGGCACTGTGGCTTACGCCTGTAATCCCAACACTTTGGGAGGCCAAGGCAGGCAGATCACCTGAGGTCAGGAGTTTGAGACCAGCCTGGCTAACATGGTGAAATGCCGTCTCTACTAAAAATACAAAAAATTAGCCAGGTGTGGTGGTGGGTGCCTATAATCCCAGCTACTTGGAAGGCTGAGGCAGGAGAATCTCTTGAACCTGGGAAGTGGAGGTTGCAGTGAGCCGAGATCGCACCACTGAAGTCCAGCCTGGGCAACAGAGCCAGACCCTGCCTCAAAAATTAAAAAAAAAAAAAAGACAAGACCATTTTGGATTAATGTGAGCTCTAAATCCAATTAGGAGTGTCCTTATAAAAGAGAGGGAGTTTTGGCTGGGTGCGGTGGCTCATGCCTGTAATCCCAGCACTTTTGGAGGCCGAAGTGGGTGGATCACAAGGTCAGGAGTTCGAGACTAGCCTGAGCAACATGGTGAAACCCCGGTCTCTACTAAAATACAAAAATTAGCCATGGGTGGTGGCACGTGCCTGTAATGCCAGCTACTCAGGATGCTGAGGCGGGAGAATCGCTTGAACCCAGAAGGCAGAGATTGCAGTGAGCCAAGATCATGCCTCTGTACTCCAACCTGGGTGACAGAGCAAGACTCCACCTTAAAAAAAAAAAAAAAAAAAAAAAGGAGGGGGTTTTGAGACAGAGGGGAAGGCCATGTGAAGATGGAGGTAGAGATTAGAGTGATGCAGAAGCAAGGAGAGAAGCATGGAACATATTCTCCTTCAGAGCCTCCAGAAGGAATCAACCCTGCTGATACCTTGATTTTGGTCTTCTGGCTTCCAGAACGGTGAGATAATAAAACTCCGTTGTCTTAAGCCACCAAATTTATAGCAATTTGTTACAGCAGTCACAATAAACTAATACAGAGACCTTCC
>NW_016859616.1:0-491 GCF_001698545.2 Rhinopithecus bieti | reverse complement strand
TTTTTTTTTTTTTTTTTTTTGAGACGGAGTCTCGCCTGTCGCCCGGGCTGGAGTGCAGTGGCCGGATCTCGGCTCACTGCAAGCTCCGCCTCCCAGGTTTACGCCATTCTCCTGCCTCAGCCTCCCGAGTAGCTGGGACTACAGGCACCCGCTACCTCGCCCAGCTAGCTTTTGTATTTTTTAGTAGAGACGGGGTTTCACCGTGTTAGCCAGGATGGTCTCGAACTCCTGACCTCGTGATCCGCCCGTCTCGGCCTCCCAAAGTGCTGGGATTACAGGCTTGAGCCACCGCGCCCGGCATCCTTTTACTTTTTGTGGGGCCTTCAGGAATCATTATAAAGATCATCTTCTGAAAAAAGAGAAGTCTTCATATAAATTTTTACTGAATTACGTCATTGGTTTTTTACACTATCTACATAATTTGTTTGTAATGACAGAAATATGTTACAATTAGTATGATCATTCTTAGACATTTTAGTACTTTCATTTAC
>NW_016859615.1:0-1492 GCF_001698545.2 Rhinopithecus bieti | reverse complement strand
CCTATGTAACAAACCTGCATGTTCTGCACATGTACCCCAGAACTTAAAGTATAATTAAACAACAACAACAACAACAACAACAACAACAACAACAACAACAACAAAAGGAATCTCACAGGCCAGGAGGGAACGCAATGATATAGTCAAAGTACTGAAGGAAAACAGTTGTGACATCGAAATTTAGAACATCAAATATTCAGAAGGTGGAAGGAGATCAAGTGTGGAGTTTGTTTGTTTAGTAATCAATGATAATCCGTTATTAGTTTAAAATAACCTGCCATAACTGTAAGACTTTTCTTGTAAGCCTGATGGTAACCACAAAGGAAAAAAATCTATAATAAATACACTAAAATAAAAGGTGTCAAAACATGCTATCAGAGAAAATAATTTAACCAATAAGGAAGACACTGAAATAAGATAAAAGGATCTAAAAAACAAATAGAAAACAATTAGCAAAATGGAAGTAGTAATTTCCTACCTATCAATAGTTCCTACCTATCAATGTAAATGGATTGATTCTCCAATTATAAGACAGAGTGGTTAAATGGATTACAAAATCCAATTATATGCTGCCTGAAAGAGATTAACTTCACCTATAAGATACAAATAGATGGAAAGGAAGGGGTGGAAAACATATTCCATGCAAACTGAAATTGTAAGACAGCAGGAGAAGCTATACTTATATCAGCTAAAATAGACTTTACATCAAAAGTGTAAAAGGAGACAAGGTCATAATGATAAAGGGGTCAACTCAGCAAGATGTTACAACAATTGTAAATACATATGCACACTGAACATGGCAGAAAATATATAAAGCAAATAACAATAATCTGAAGGAAGAGAGACTGCAACACAATAATAATAGAGGATTTCGAAATTATACTTTCAGCAATGGACAGATTATTCAGACAGAAAATCAACAAAGAAATAGCAGATTTAAACTGCAGTCTAGACCAAAGACACCTAACAGATGTTTACAGAACATTCCATTTAACAGCTGCAGAAAACACATTCTCATCAACTGCAGATGGAACATTCTCTAAGACAGATAATATTTAGGCCACAAAACAGTCTTAAAAAATTTAAAACCAAAATTATATCAAGTATCTTTTCTGACCACAATGACATAAAACTAGAAATTAATAATAGCAGAAACTCTGGAAATATTAATTAAACATGCTCCTGAACAACCACTGGGTTAATGGAATTAAAAGAGTAATTTAAAAAAGTTAAGACAAATGAAAATGGAAACACAATATACCAAACTGTATAGGATGCAGCAAAAGCAGTTCTAAAAGAGAAATTTATAGTAATAAACACCTACACCAAAAAAGAGGAAAGATCTCAAACTACCTAAACTATTACCTCGAAGAATTAGAAAAACAAGAACAAACTAAACCCTAAATTAGCAAATGGAAAGAATAAAGATGAGAGCTGAAATAAACAAAATAGGGACACAAAATCCACAAAATAAAGAGTTTTTTTTTTTTTT
>NW_016859614.1:0-1332 GCF_001698545.2 Rhinopithecus bieti | reverse complement strand
ATTTAACAAACCTGCAAGTTGTGTACATGTACTCTAGAACTTAAAGTATAATAAAAAATAAAATAAAATAAAAAAGAAATATTGAAAACTAACTTTTGAATCTCTTAGTTGCAAACTTCTCAATTATTAAATACTTCTAAATAGCAACCTTTGAAACACATTAGTTAAACTAAAATTTATTTTGAATAGATGGAAAACAGTATTACTTCTCTAAAGAAGAGTTTTTGAGAGTAATTATCAGTATATTCTAAAATCAGTATTTAGACTTTTAAAATTTAGATTTGTTATAAGAACATAACTTGATCGGAAGATTATCCTTCTATTTTGAGGGAAGCAGGAAGGTGGGGTATGGTTGAAAGGAAGAAAATAGGCCAGGTGCAGTGGCTCATGCCTATAATCCCAGCACTTTGGAAGGCCAAGGCAGGTAGATCACCTGAGGTTGGGAGTTCGAGACCAGTCTGGCCAACGTGGAGAAACCCCATCTCTACTAAAAATACAAAATTGGCCGGGCGTGGTGGCACATGCCTGTAATCCCAGCTACTCAGGAGGTTGAGGCAGGAGAATCGCTTGCACCTGGGAGGTGGAGCTTGTGGTGAGCTGAGATTGTGCCATTGCACTCCAGCCTGGGCAACAAGAGCAAAACTCTGTCAAGAAAAGAAAAAAAAGAAGAAGAAAATAAGCAGCCACATGTAATAAATCAAAATGCAACAAAATCTTTACCTTTTTGGTGGAAAATATTAACTATTTTGACTATTTTAGAAATACTGATGTACAGACAACATACTTGCATTTAAACATGGGCAACCTACACTTTGAGAAGCTGATTAAAATCATTTTTCTCCAATAATATGACTTAGAATGCAATTAATCTAATTTTGAACCTGAGAAACAAAAGCTAAAAAAAAAAAGATTCAAATTATCAGTAATTGTGGAACAACCCTCCTCCCCTTTTGAATTAAAAAGTTTTTTTTTTTTTTAATTTTAAATTGTGAACTTTTTTCTTGTCCTTGACAGAGACTGTGGCAGCCAGCCATGGGGCCACGCTCTGATGCCCCTGCTGGTAGTTCCCACTGTTCCCCAAATTCTGTCCCAGCCCTGGGGTGAGCTCCTGTAGGGTAGGAGAGGGGCTGAGGCTGCATGAAAGAGGTGTACTCCTTCTCCCTTCCCCAGGAAGAAAGAAAGGTAGGATGAAAGGATGGAGATTGTTAGACCCTGTGTCTGGAGGGACAAACTCAACTCTTTTAAGACATGAAAAAATATTGGCCTGTAAGCATATTGAGATACATTGCTAATACCTTTTCATTTTTTTTTCTGGGCACATTTACATTTTTA
>NW_016859613.1:0-1447 GCF_001698545.2 Rhinopithecus bieti | reverse complement strand
CACCGCGCCCGGGCCCGGCCTCTGTGTTTTAAGCCCCACAGTTTGTGGTGGTTTGTGGTGGCAGCCCTGGGACCCTCCCACAGAAGGCTGGAAGAGCCCTGGCGGCTTCACATCCAACCTTCCCCTTTGCAAATTCAGAAACTGAGGCCCAGAGAGAAAGCATGACCCAGAACCCACCCCAGGTAGTTAAAGGAAGGCGCCACTGTACAAGTCAGTAAACTGAGACCCGGAGAGGGGAGGGGACCTGGCCGGCCTCACGCACGCAGCAGGCCAGGGCAGATGCAAGCCAAGGTCCCTGTGTCTGCATTCCCAGCCTGGGAGACCGTCCGAGTCTCCACCACGACCCTCCACCACGGCCCACGTCACCGCCGGGACCCCCCACCGTGGCCCACATCACCCTCCAGGACCCCCCACCACGGCCCATGTCACCGCTGGGACCCACCTCATAGGCTTTGCCATGGTCCGTATCGATGTCATTTACTTGATATTTTCCTTTTAAATAAACTCCACTTACAAACATAACCGCATTTACTTTTTAAGGGAAATTGCAGGAAACAAAACATGTATCAGCAGATGAAAGGATAAATCCCGTGGGGTCCATCCACACGCAGGAACGCGACCCAGACGTGAAAGGAGCGAGGCTCCGGTAGGGGCCACAGCACACACTGGGAGGATGCCACTCTCCGTGAGAGACGCCAGACGCGAAAGGCCACACAGCGTGTGATCCCATTTCTATGACATGTCCAGGACAGGCTGATCCACGGGGGCAGGGAGGGGACGCGTGGGCACCGGGGCTGGGCAGGGGGCGGAGGGGAGGGACGGCCGAGGGCGGGCAGTAAGTTTCCATTTTGCGTGATGGGAGCGTCCTGGAACTAGACACTGCTGAAGGTTGCATAACCCTGTGGGCTGCACTCAATCCACTGAATTGCACAGTTTAAACAGGTAAGGATTAGGATATGTGAATTATATCTGCATTTTTTTTTTATTTTTTTGAGACGGAGTCTCGCTCTGTTGCCCAGGCTGGAGTGCAGTGGCCGGATCTCAGCTCACTGCAAGCTCCGCCTCCCAGGTTCACGCCATTCTCCTGCCTCAGCCTCCGGAGTAGCTGGGACTACAGGCGCCCGACACCTCGCCCGGCCAGTTTTTTGTATTTTTTAGTAGAGACAGGGTTTCACCGTGTTAGCCAGGATGGTCGCGATCTCCTGACCTCGTGATCCGCCCGTCTCGGCCTCCCAAAGTGCTGGGATTACAGGCTTGAGCCACCGCGCCCGGCCTATATCTGCATTTTTTAAAATTTGCATGAGAACCAGGCACGATAGCTCACGTCTGTCATCCCAGCACTTTGGGAGGCCGAGGCAGGCAGATCACCTGAGGTCAGGAGTTCAAAACCAGACTGACCAACATGGTGAAATCCTGTCTCTACTAAAATACAAAATTAGCTGGGCAT
>NW_016859612.1:0-674 GCF_001698545.2 Rhinopithecus bieti | reverse complement strand
ACACACACATATATGTATACACACACATATATATATATACACACACATATATGTATATGTGTGTGATACCTGAGTGATACAATCAGAAAATAACATAATTCATTAGATTAACAACGTCAGTCATTACTAAAATATGAGATACGATTCAGCATTATCTTCTCATAAAATGTAAATATACATAAACCTCTTGAAGCAGGAAAGACTAATAATAAAAAACAAAGTGCTCTTATCATAAAAGATGAAATAAAAATTTTAGTGACGTCAATATTGAAAGCATGACAGGAATCCCTGTTGAGATGATGAGATGATTACAGTTTGACATTATTTTTGGGATTATGAAGTGAATGTAGTAATAAGTTCAAGTAAGCAAGGATTATTGTAAATATTGACAAATGAGAGGGGAATTTCTCTGTTTTTCAAGAGTGATAGGATTATATGTCAAGCACTACCCACCCACCTAAAGGACTCTTTTATTGAGTGCCTACTTTAGAAAAAAACACAGTTTTTCTATTTAGGTAAAATGATGCTCATGTTTATGTGCCTAGCAAGATGGTCACCATCACGATGTTGATGGTTGTTTTCCGATGGTGGTAAATTTTTTCTGGTAAATTTTCTCTCTTAATTGGATTTTGGTAATGTTGGCTTTTAAATAATGAGTGTGTATTACTAATATA
>NW_016859611.1:0-677 GCF_001698545.2 Rhinopithecus bieti | reverse complement strand
AAAGTGCTGGGATTACAGGCTTGAGCCACCGCGCCCGGCCTCAAAACTTCTTTATACAAGCTCCAGGAATCTCAGCCTGATAAAGTTATGTTAATTCCATTCCATCAAGTCAATCTATTTAAAATGAACTCAATTCAACAAATATTTATTTAAACTGACCAGGCTCCTCTATATCACTGTAGTACTTATATGGCCATAGGTCAACAGATCATTTCAACCTCTCAACCTCTATTTCCTTACAATTTATACAACGGATTACTGAAACAAGTTAGCAGTTTTCAAAGTGTGGTCCACGAACCCCTAGAAGTCCATGAGGTCAAAGCTAGTTTTGTAATAATACGAAGCCATTAATTTGCCTTTTTAAAAACGGTACTGACCTTTGCACTGAGAGTGCAAAGACAGTGTTGGTAAGACTGCTGGCACCTTAGCATGAACCAAGACAGTGGTATGGAAGTGTGCCAGTAATCACTGTATTCTTGACTACTATGTTTTACTTGCTGGAAAAAAAAAAAAATGCCAGTTTCCCTTAAGCATGTCCTTAATGGCCGGGCACGGCAACACATGCCTGTAATCCCAGCACTTTGGGAGGCCGAGGTGGGTGGATCACTTGAGATCAGGAGTTTAAGATCAACCTGGCCAACATGGTGAAACCCTATCTCTACTAAAAATACAAAACA
>NW_016859610.1:0-2192 GCF_001698545.2 Rhinopithecus bieti | reverse complement strand
CGGGTTCCCGCCATTCTCCCACCTCAGCCTCCCGGGTAGCTGGGACTACAGGCGCCCGCCACCTCGCCCGGCTAGTTTTTGTACTTTTAGTAGAGACGGGGTTTCACCGTGTTAGCCAGGATGGTCTCGATCTCCTGACCTCGTGATCCGCCCGTCTCGGCCTCCCAAAGTGCTGGGATTACAGGCTTGAGCCACCGCGCCGGCCTGGACACTTATCTTAAGCCAGATCAAGAACCCCTATCTTTTGGTTATAGTCAGGATAGATATTTGTATACCTCTACTGCCTGGCAATTGGTGTTTTATTTTCTAGAGAGCACAGCCCTTTCTTTGCTAAATGAAAATATTACCCATCTTAATATTCTACTCCCTTGGGATCTATTCCTTATGCTATTCAACAATATTGTACTCCTCATTGTTTGCCGGTGTGCAGTTTTCCTTTGTCTCCCATGCTTTAACTGAGGTTTACAACAGCAGCTATTCAGCTATATTTCTAACATTCATCTCCTGAAAAAGAATATGCTTGAACCTCATTGCAACAAAACTTTTTCTTGTATACTGATGGATTAACATTCTTCTAAAGGCAAACCATTGAAAGCTTTTAGTTTTAAAAGAGTGCTGCATTTTACCTCTTTTTTGAGGTTTACAAAATATTCCACATTACAGGTAACAGTGGTCGATCTATGTCTCTTCTCAGAAAAGATATTGGATCACTACATGGAAGTTCACTGGTTTGAACTGAAGCTCAGTGTGATTTTGGTGCCATGCTCAACTCTTCCTTCATACTCACTCCCAACTGAAGATTTTGCTTCCCATTTTAGTAAATGAGGAAGAAGATAATTTCCACAAACTCTCACTACCAATGTCTTCATCTGCCATGCTTTCTTTATGGTCACTATGAACTGACTGTTCTAATGACGAAGCTGAACACTTCCACTTGTGTTGCGATCTCTTTCTACCTACTAAAGGACTTTGATGCAATAATATATCTCCTTTTCTGAATAGTCAATTTATTTATTAAGATTTAAAAGTATTAGGGAGAAGCAGGTATGATAGAAGGCAAAATCAAGAACTCTTTTTTGGAGTGTCATGCGAAATACCCGCCTAATGCAATATCCAAGTGGAGCTATCAAATTGGTGGATTTATAAATTAGTCTGGTGTACCAAGCAGGTCTCAAGCACAGGCAGGTAATTTTGGAATTCAAAAGTATCTAAATGGTATTTAAAGCCATGAGAAGTCACTGGGTAGACAAAAAAAAAAAAAAAAAGAAAACCCAGAAGGTCACTGATTGAGTCTTGGAGACCTCATTAAAAAGCCAGCAAAATAGTGTGAGTGGGAATGTTCCACAGGACAGGAAGAAGTGCAATGTAATGAAGAATAGATGAAGACAGTGTTTCAAGGAGGGAGTGGTCAACCATGCTGATTCCTGCTAAGAAATACATTGAAGAAAAAAAATGAATGTTGGATTTCGCAACAAATAAGTCATTTTCCTTAGACAATTGAGTTACTGATGAGTAACAGAGGCAGAAAGTCCAAAATTTTTTCTAAAATATTTTCTGTGAAGAGGAAAAGAGAAATTGGCTTGTACATGGTGTGGGATGTCTATTTTCAAAGGTATGTCAAGAAATGAGTGTGTTCAGAAAATGCTATAGAATCCCCAAACCAGTTAAGTTATATGATGCTAAGATGGCAAACATAGAGGACATCGTTAAAGTGCTGAAAGGGCTAAAATATAGTGAAGAAAGATAAATATTACATCTAGATTAAGGTTAATTAATAAGTTAATAATCATAAAATTGGCAAAATATTTTACAACTATGGACAGAGAAGACCTCTCAGTAGTGTTCTCTGGGATAAGTACAGACAGATTGGTTTTCTACAAAGACGGTCAGTATTATTGACACCTCTAAAATCTGTCTTTAGTGCACCTATTAGTGCACCTATTACTAAGAAATATTATGTTACTTAACTTTGGGAAAGCATTTATACCTTTTAGATCAGACATTTGTTTCCAAAATTTCAAAAAAAAATGCATTGAGAGTTTATTATGAAAATCCATTGAATGGATTCTTCCATCACGATTTTCCTTAATAGAATTCCAGATACTGATAATTTAATAAAACTCTCACTGGTTCATGTATAAGGCTACAAAGTTTGCTATGATCAACTCAAACTACGTGTTCTTTTTTCACTA
>NW_016859609.1:0-1546 GCF_001698545.2 Rhinopithecus bieti | reverse complement strand
CGTCTCGGCCTCCCACAGTGCTGGGATTACAGGCGTGAGCCACCGCGCCCGGCCGGGAAAGATTGATTCTAAGGTGGTGAATAAGAAATGTTATTTTCCTTTTTTTTTTTTTTTGAGACAAGGTCTGGCTCTGTTGCCCAGGCTGGAGTGCAGTGGTGCGCTATAACCTCACACTCCTGGGCTCAAGTGATTATAGTTCACGATAACCTCAAATTCCAGAGCTTAAGTGATCCTCTGCCTCAGTCTCCTAAAATACTGGGATTACAGGTGTGAGCCCCTGTGCCTGGTCATTATTTTCATTTTATATCTTGATAGAAAATAAGGAGAGTAATTTGATTAAGGTAACAACATAGTTATAAATAGGAAATGGTCTATTATTCCAATTATTGACAAAATCATCCACTAATTAAAGATTATGTATTTAACAGCATTTTCCTTATCTGGGGATCTTCTGTCAGTCAATTTCCACTATTATGAATACAGCAAAACAATCCAGAAGAAATGAGGCCATCATGTAACAGAAATAGATGTCACAGAGATCACACAATAAAGCTCACGCAATTTACTCAAAGACAACTTTTACTGAGCCTTCTTTTATTTCACATATAATTATAGCTTCTTTGACCTGCTTCCAGGAATATAGAAACCAGAAACTACAATTAAGAGAGTTAATGGAAAATGCCAAAATGATGGCATTAGGTGGGTGGGGCAGGGCAAGAGGTAGGAAAGGCTATTAGAGACTGAGAAAAGTAAAATGTGATTTTCAAAAATGGTCAATAAACTACAGAAAGAAACATGAATTTTAAAAGCACAGCACCATAAGTCAGTTTAGGTGAGGGACTCTATACATATTTTTTTTTTTTTTGAGACAGAGTCTCATTCTGTCACCCAGGCTGAAGTGCAGTAGTGCAATCTTGGCTCACTGCAACCTCCACCTCCCGGGTTCAAGCAATTCTCCTGCCTTAGCCTCCAAAGTAGCTGGGACTACAGGCGCATGCCACTACGCCCAGCTACTTTTTTGTATTTTTAGTAGAGGCAGGGTTTCACCGTGTTAGCCAGGATGGTCTTGATTTCCTGACCTCATGATCCACCTGCCTCGGCCTCCCAAAGTGCTGGGATTACAGGCATAAGCCACCGCACAGAGCCTTTATACATCTTAATAACCACTGAGACTATCAGCAGAATGACTAATACAGGTAGTGATTACACTGAATCATTAAAAATGCTTCAATTATGCTTAGTATAATGTAGAATGATTTCCTGAAAATGGATAAAGCCTTTATCCTTTACAAAGTTATGTGGAAAGTAAGTATTTTCCAACAATTTATTAGAGATGGAAAACTAAAGTAGACACAGGTTTATCTTATCTGCCTATACATACACTAAGACTTGTTTGTAATTTAAAAGAATTCTTTCGTGTGGACTCAATTCTTTCACATGGTCTGATTTATGATCCTGTCTTAAGGCTTCTCTGTGAGTATATGGGTGTTGATATATAGAAACTCTAATTCATATATCTCTACATATTTCATAACTACTTACGGCT
>NW_016859608.1:0-2548 GCF_001698545.2 Rhinopithecus bieti | reverse complement strand
GAGGCAGGTGAATAGCTTCAACCCAGGAGGTGGAGGTTGCAGTCAGCTGAGATTGTGCCACTGCATTCCAGCCTGGGCAACAGAGCTAGACTCCATCACAAAACAAAACCAGTGGGCCGGGCGCGGTGGCTCAAGCCTGTAATCCTAGCACTTTGGGAGGCCGAGACGGGCGGATCACGAGGTCAGGAGATCGAGAGCATCCTGGCTAACATGGTGAAACCCCGTCTCTACTAAAATACAAAACTAGCCGGGCGAGGTGGTGGGCGCCTGTAGTCCCAGCTACTCGGGAGGCTGAGGCAGGAGAATGGCGTAAACCCGGGAGGCGGAGCTTGCAGTGAGCTGAGATCCGGCCACTGCACTCCAGTCTGGGTGACAGAGCGAGACTCCGCCTCAAAAAAAAAAATAATAATAATAATAACACAAAACAAAACCAAACAAAAAGAAGGGCTGGGCATGGTGGCTCACGCCTGTAATCCCAGCACTTTGGGAGGCCAAGGCGGATAGATTACCTGAGGGCAGGGACTGGAGACTATCCTGGCCAACATGTCGAAACCCCATCTCTGCTAAAAATACAAAAATTAGCTGGGCGTGGTAGCGGGTGCCTGTAATCCCAGATACTAGGGAGGCTGAGGCAGGAGAATTGCTTGAATCCAGGGCGTGGAGGTTACAGTGAGCCCAGATCGAGCCACTGCACTCCAGTCTGGGTGACAGAGAAAAACTCTTTCTCAAAAAAAAAAAAAAAAAGAAAAGAAAAGAAAAAGAAAATAAACCAAAGACAACAACAACAACAAAACAAAATATTACCTCTAATGTCCCAACCAGAGATAAATTCTATTAACATTTTATGGTATATCCAAGCAGACTTTTATATGAATATTTCATTGCTGGAAAAATGGCATTATGCTGCACATATTGTTCTGTTACTTTATGTTTTCATCGAACAGTATGTTGCAAATATATTTACAAGTCAATAAATACACTTTTACAATACCACTGTCAGCTGCTGAGTGTATTTTATTGTATCTAGTCTTTCTTTCTTTTTTTTTTAAGTGAAGTCAAGTTTACTAAGAAAGTAAATGAACAGGCCGTGCGTGGTGGCTTACTCCTATACCCCAGGAGTGCAGTGGCACAATCTTGGCTCACTGCAACCTCTGCCTCCCGGGTTCAAGGGATTCTCCTGCCTCAGCCTCCCAAGTAGCTGGGATTACAGGGGCATGCCACCACGCCCATCTATTTTTTGTATTTTTAGTAGAGACGGGGTTTCACCATGTTGGTCAGGCTCATCTCGAACTCCTAATCTCGTGATCCACCCACCTCGACCTCCCAAAGTGCTGGGATTATAGACATGAGCCACCGCGCCTGGCCTGCTAATTTTTTTTATTTTTATTTTTTGTGGAGGTGAGATCTCACTATGTTGTCTAGGCTGGTCTCAAACTCCTGGGCTCAAGTGATTCTCCTGCCTTGGCTTCCTACAGTGCTGGGATGACATGTGTGAGCTACTCCACAAGGTCAACAATGCCTTTTAAGGGTGAAGAATTGTTAATCAGGTGAATTTGCCCTGTTTATTTCTATAAAACAAATTATGTGAAGCTTAGTGGCTTCAAATAAACATTTTAATACTATTATCATGATTTTGAGACAGGGTCTCACTCTGTCACCCAGGCTGGAATGCAGTGGTGCTACCATAGCTCACTGTAGCCTTGACCTCCCGGGCTCAAGTGATCCTCACACTTCAACTCCCAAGTAGCTAGGACCATAGGCAGGTACCACCATACCTGGCTAATTTATCTGTTTATTTTGTGTAGAGATGGGGTCTCACCATCTTGCCTAGGCTGGTCTAGCACTCCTTGGCTCGAGCTATCTACCCACCTCAGCTTTCCAAAGTGTTGGGATTAGAGGCGTGAGTCACCACACCGTAAAATAAACATTTTAAAATAAAACAAATACTTATCATCTGTTTCTGTGGGTGAGGAATTCAGAAATAGTGGAGCTGCGTGCAGGATTCTATTCAGTGTCTCTCATGAGGTTGTGGCTAAGATGGCGGCGGGCCTGCAGTCATCTGAAGGTGTGACTGGGGCTGAGGGATTCCCTTTCAAGGTGGCTTCCTCATGAGGCTGTTAACAGAGGCCTCAGTTTCCTGCTGGCTGTCAGCAGGGGGCCCCAATTCCTCATTACATAGGCCTCTCGTACGTTGTTTGAGTGTCTTCAAGACAAGGCAGCTAACTTCTCCCAGAGCATGTGATTCAAGAAAGAGAGCAAGGTAAAAGCCAGTTTTTTATGATCTACCCACAGAATTCAAACTCTGCCATATTCTTTAGAAGCAAGTCACTAAGTACAGCAAACACTCAAGAAAAGAATTAAACTCTACCTGTTTTATTTTATTTTATATTTTATTTTGAGACAGTGTCTTGCTCAGTTGCCTAGGCTGAAGTACAGGGACATTATTATAGGTCACTGCAGCCTTGACCTCCTGGGATCAAGTGATCTTCACACATCCGCCTGCTGAGTAGCTGGGACCACAGGTGCAAGCCACCAAGCTCAGTTAATT
>NW_016859607.1:0-2558 GCF_001698545.2 Rhinopithecus bieti | reverse complement strand
GCCTGTAATCCCAGCACTTTGGGAGGCTGAGGCAGGCGGATCACTGAGGTTGAGAGTTCAAGACCAGCCTAACCAACATGGAGAAACCCCGTCTCTACTAAAACACAAAATTAGCTGAGCATGGTGGCACATGCCTGTAATCCCAGCTACTCAGGAGGCTGAGGCAGGAGAATTGCTTGAACCCGGGAGGCGGGGTTGTGGTGAGCCGAGGCACCATTGCACTCCAGCCTGGGCAACAAGAGTGAAACTCTGTCTCAAAAAAAAAAAAAAAAAAGAATTATCAAGAGATGCCAAAATTAGAACTAATGATCAGAAAGAGAATATTTACATAATGTCAAAGTACTTTCCCACAAGACACTTATTAAGGCCAGGCGCAGTGGCTCACACTTGTAATCCCAGCACTTTGGGAGGCCAAGGCAGGCAGATCACCTGAGGTCAGGAGTTCAAGACAAGTCTGGCCAACATGGAGAAACCCCATCTCTACTAAAAATACAAAAATTAGCCAGGCTTGGTGGCGGGTGCCTGTAATCCCAGCTACTCAGGAGGCTGAGGCAGAAGAATCACTTGAACCCAGGAAGTGGAGCTTGCAGTGAGCCAAGATTGGGCCATTGCACTCCAGCCTGGGCAACAGAGTGAGACTCCTGCTCAAAAAAAAAAAAAAGATACTTATTAAAAGGGACAAATTGTAACGACAGTGGAGAACTCTGGAAGACACCTCCTCAACTGGTGATCAGAGTTCACAGATAAAGGACACTAGGGACATGACTGCTACACGCAATGTGTCCCCAGAAAGCCATGAGTGGGATGACTGATGGTGTCTGAATAAGGTCTCTAGGTTAACTAACAGCCATGTGCCAGTGTTGATTTCCTGGTTTTATCATCGTTTGATGATGATGGGGAAGCTGGTGAAGGGCACATGTGAACGTTTAGTACTATGTTTGCAACTTTTTGTGAGTGTCGAGTTACTTCAAAACGAAAAGTTGAAAACAATTTTAAAGGGTTATTAGTTGATAATTATTAAAGCACAGTGATGGGTACCTAGGAGTTCCCTGAGCTGCCCTCTCTACTGACATAGACATTTCAAATGTTCCATGATGGAAGGCTAAGAAGAGAGGCTTAGGAAACAAAAACCTCACACAAGTCACGGAGCTTCTTCAGATTGGATTCCAACAGATCAATGGTCAAAGAGCATTTCTGAGACAGTCAAGGAAATTTAAATATGGGTTAGTATTAAATAATACTAACAAAAATCACTGTTAATTTTTTAGGTGGTTTTAACATTTTTATTGTGATAAAATACACACTACATAAAATTTATGACTGTGACCAGAGTATTCAGTTCACTGGCATTGAGCACTTTCAGAACGTTGTGCAACCATCACCACTGTCCAGTTCCAGAATATTTGTTTTCTCTTTTTCTTTTTCTGTTTAAGATAGAGTCTGGCTCTGTTGCCCAGTCTGGAGTTCAGTGGCACGATCTCAGCTCACTGCAATCTCCACCTCCTAGGTTCAAGCAATTCTCCCTCCTCAGCCTCGCAAGTGGCTGGGATTATAGGCGTGCACCAACACGCCTGGCTCACATTTGTATTTTTAGTAGAGTCAGGGTTTCACCATGTTGGCCAGACTGGTCTCGAACTCCTGACCTCAAGTGATTTGCCCTCCTTAGCCTCCCAAAGTGCTGGGATTACAGGTGTGAGCCACCATGCCCCGCCCAGTTCCAGAATATTTGTATCACCCCTAAAGGAGACCGCATACCCGGAAGCAGCACTCCCCATTGCCATGCAACCCTGACTCCTGGCAACCACTAATCTGCTTTTCATCTCTATGGATTAGCCCATGCTAGACATTTGCTATACATGGAAGGATACAATATGTGTTCTTTTGTGTTTGGCTTCCTTCACTTAGCATAATGTTACCAGGGTTCATCTACATTGTAACATGTGTCAGAACTTCATTCCTCTTTATGGCTGAATAATATTCCACTGTATGGACATACCACATTTGGTTATCCTTTCATCAGCTGATGGGCAGGCATCTTGGTTTTTTCTACCTTTTGGCTATTGTGTATGGAGCTGCTATGAATATTTGTGTATAAGTTTTTGTTTGATACACCTGTTTCAGTTCTTCTGGGTATAGACCTGGAAATGGGTTGCTGAGTCATATGGCAAATTCCATGTTTAACTTTGAGGAACCACAAAGTGGCTTTCTGTGGCAACATTGTCATTTCACCTTCCTACCAGCAATAGACAAGGGTTCCAATTTGTCTACATCCTTGGCAACACTTGTTATTTTCTATTTTTTTTTTAACTATACAGTCATCTTAATTAGTGTGAAGTGGTATCTCATTGGGGTTTTGATCTGCATTTCCTGATGAATGATGATATTGAGTATCTTTTTGTGTGCCTGTTGGCCATGTTAGGGGTTTTAATGTATTGTAGTTATGTCTAAAAATCACCATTTTTTTAAATGTCATGCTACAATATGAAAGGATACAATTGAGATTTGCTTTAAAATGTGACAGCAAAAAAAATAAGTAATTTTATTATTATTATTATTAT
>NW_016859606.1:0-2191 GCF_001698545.2 Rhinopithecus bieti | reverse complement strand
GGCGAAACCCTGTCTCTACTAAAATACAAAATCAGCCAGGCGTGGTGGTGAGCGCCTATAATCCAGCAACTTGGGAGGCTGAGGCGAGTGAATCGTTTGAACCTGGAAGGTGGTGGTTGCAGTGAGCCGAGATTGCGCCACTGCACTCCAGCCTGGGTGAGAGAGCGAGACTCCTTCTCAAAAAAAAAAAAAAAAAAAAAAAAAAAAAAGGAAGAGGTAAACTGTCTTTATTCAAAGACAACACAACTATGATTTGTCCATTACAAGTTCTAAGATATTTATTAAAAATGTGCAAGTAAATTTAGCAAGGTAGAAGGACACAATCAATATGCAAAAATAAATTATATTTCCAAATATTAGAAATAAGAAATTGAGATAAAATACAATATTGTTGACAAGAACAAAAAATGAAATATTTAGAGATAATAGAGTATGTGTAAGCATCAACAGTGAAAACTGTCAAATATTGTGAGAGAAGTAAAAAAACAAATCTACATAAACGCAGAGATATACCATGTTCAAGGCTTAGAATATTCAGTATTATTAAGATGTCAGTTTTCCTCAAATTGATTTATAAATTCAGCACAATTCTAACAAAAATCTCAACAGGCTCCTATGTAAAGTTTGACAAGCTGATTCTAAAATTTATATAAAAATGCAAAGAACGCAGAGTAACCAAAACAATAATACAATAGAAATACAAAGTTCAGCCGGGTGTCATGGCTCAGGTCTGTAATCCCAGCACTTTGGGAGGCTGAGATGGATGGATTACCTGAGGTCAGGAGTTCGAGACCAGCCTGACCAACACGGAGAAACCCTTTCTCCACTAAAAATACAAAATTAGTCAGGCGTGGTGGCACATGCCCGTAATCCCAGCTACTGGTTCAGGCAGAATTGCTTGAACCTGGGAGGTGGAGGTTGCAGTGAACTGAGATCGTGCCACTGCACTCCAGCCTGGGCAACAAGAGCGAAACTCCATCTCAAAACAACAACAACAACAACAAAAAACAAAGTTGGAGGACTCGCACTACTTTACTTTAAGTTACAGCTATTAAGACACTGTGGCATTGTCACAAAGATAGATAAATCCATCAATAAAATAAATAGAAAATTAAAAAATAGAACCACACTTAAATGGTCAATTGATTATTCATGGAAGAGCCAAAACAATTCAATAAGAAAATGAAAATCTATTCATCAGATAGTATTGCAAAAACTGAGTGTTAATAACGAACTTACATTCCAGCTTTATACCACACAAAAGTTAATTCAGAGTGAATTAAAGATCCTGAGATGAAAAGATAAAATCTTACAGCTGCTTGAAAGCAACACAAAATATTTTGTATCCTTTGAGTGAGCAAAGATTTATTAGAATATGAAAAGCACTAACTGGTTAAGATTAATAAATTCACTAAATTAAAACTATTCCTCAAAATCATCAAGAAAATTGATAAGAGAGAGGCAAACTATCCCTATATCTCAAAATATTTATATCTAGAATGTATAAACTCTGGAATTCAATAATAGAAGTCAAACAAAAATAGGCAGCAGATTCACAGAGCAATTTCAGAAGAGAATATTAATAAAAGCCACGTGAAAAAAAATATATACGTATACGCATATATATGTGTGTATATATATATACACACACATATATGTATCTTGATAGGGACGTTGTATATATGTGTGCATATGTCAAAATTTATTAAACTCTATGTAAGATCTGCACATTTACTATGTGCTTATTATGCCTTGATTCAAAAAATAATGCTCCATGTGCTTGGTTTAGAAGGAGTAGTTTAGGAAAACATATGCTATTTGAGGAGCACATTAATTATCAATATTGGGTTTGACCATATGGGGAAGACCAACGTATTTCTTTCTGGGCCCAAAAGTATAGTTGCCTTACTTTAGATGGCATATAGAAAATAACTTCAAAAGAAGTTGCTCCTTTTCCACACAAATCTAAAAGACTGGGAAAGCAAAAAAGAGACCTGATGTTCTTTCTTACAATGATGTTTATTTATAGCTCCCATCATATTGGATGAGATTTTTCCTAGAAATCCCACTGTTATGGGAAACGCCTCATGGGAAGCACTGTGGTTCATAAAGTAACCTCACATTTCTTGAAGTAGACTGAGGATCTCTTGTTCTTCCACGTGGTAATTGGTCTGATTTGAATGAAGACTTC
>NW_016859605.1:0-745 GCF_001698545.2 Rhinopithecus bieti | reverse complement strand
TAAAAAAAAAGAAAAACTGACATAGAAAATTATATGTATTTATCATGTACAACATGATGTTTTGAAGTATATATACAATGTAGCATGGTTAAATCTTGTTGAACCATTCTCACATCCCTGGAATGAATCCCACTTGATCGTGGCGAGTGATCTTTTAATCGTGCTGTTGAATTTGGTTTGCTAGTATTTTGTTGATGATTTTTGCACCAGTGTTTTTTGAAGATATTTGCCTGTAGTTTTCTTTTAATGTGTGTTTTGTCTGGTTTTGATACCAGGGTAATGGTGGCATCATAGAATGAATTTGGAAGTGTTCCATCCTCTTAAATTTTTTGGTATAGCTTGAGACAAATTAATATTAATTATTCTCTAAATGCTTGGTAGAATTCAGCAGTGAACCCATCAAGTCCTGGGCTTTTCTCTGATGGGAAATATTTTACTACTGATTCAGTTTCCTGACTTACTATTGGTCAGTTTAGGTTTTCTCTTTCTTCATAATTCACTCTTGGTTATCTGGGAATTTATCCAGTTCTTCTAGGCTATCCAACGCTTTAGTGTATAATTGTTTATAATAGTCTTTTATAATATGTTGTATTTCTGTGTTATCAGTTGTAATGTCTCCTTTATTTATTTGAGTCTTCTCTCTCTCTCTCTTTTTTTCTTTTGTTTTTTTTCTCTCTTCCTTTTTTTTTTTTTTTTTTTTTTTTTTTTTTTTTTTTTTTTTTTTTGGTTAGTCTAGGTAAAGGTT
>NW_016859604.1:0-1553 GCF_001698545.2 Rhinopithecus bieti | reverse complement strand
CCCAGTGCTCCAAGACTGGGTGACCGCCACCGACATCCGTGTAGTGCTCACAAGGCCTAGCGCGGCGGGTGACCCCAGGGACATGGAGGCCGTTGTCCCTTACTCCTATGCAGCCACTGACCTCCAGGTGGGCGGGCGCTGCAAGTGCAATGGACACGCCTCACGGTGCCTGCTGGACACACAGGGCCACCTGATCTGCGACTGTCGGCATGGCACCGAGGGCCCTGACTGTGGCCGCTGCAAGCCCTTCTACTGCGACAGGCCATGGCAGCGGGCCACTGCCCGGGAATCCCACGCCTGCCTCGGTGAGGCCTTGGAGGGTGGCCTGGGGACCTTGGACCCAACCAGTCTGCCCCTGACCCATCTCTCCCTGCAGCTTGCTCCTGCAATGGCCATGCCCGCCGCTGCCGCTTCAACATGGAGCTGTACCGACTGTCTGGCCGCCGCAGCGGGGTGTCTGTCTCAACTGCCGGCACAACACCGCTGGCCGCCACTGCCACTACTGCCGGGAGGGCTTCTATCGAGACCCTGGCCGTGCCCTGAGTCACCGTCGGGCTTGCAGGGGTGAGCCCACCACCAGCCACCAGCAGGCCCTCATCCTCTGGCTTCCCAGATCCCCAGACAGGCTTCTGACCAGGCCCTTCCCACCTCTCCTCAGCCTGCGACTGTCACCCCGTTGGTGCTGCTGGCAAGACCTGCAACCAGACCACAGGCCAATGTCCCTGCAAGGATGGCGTCACTGGCCTCACCTGCAACCGCTGCGCACCTGGCTTCCAGCAGAGCCGCTCCCCAGTGGCGCCCTGTGTTAGTGAGTGACCCTGCCCTACCTCAGCCACCAAGCCAAGGCCACCCAAGCTCCCTGCTGTTGTCCCGTCTTTTCCCTGAGCCCTGCAGATCTCTCTGCCCCTCCATCGCAGGCCATTCTCCCTCCCTCTCTGCAGAGACCCCTATCCCTGGACCCACTGAGGACAGCAGCCCTGTGCAGCCCCAGGGTGAGTGGACACAGGACAGGGCCCCAGACTGGCATTGACTTTGGGTGAGGGGCTCTGGGAGGAGACGGTGGGGAAAGGGGGGATGGGAGTCTGTCAGTCTCCCACCCTCTACCCAGACTGTGACTCGCACTGCAAACCTGCCCGTGGCAACTACCGTATCAGCCTAAAGAAGTTCTGCAGGAAGGACTATGGTAAGTGCCCTCAGGCCTCCCGCGGACCTTCCCTCCTCCACCAGCTTCCTCTTGGAACGCCTTGACCCTTGCTGGGCCCCAAGGCCCATCGATCCTCATCCCTCAGGTCCGCCACGGGGGGCGGCCCCGCTCCTTCAGCCCCCACTGTCCAACGGGTGTCCTCCCCGTGCCTCCCTCTACCCCGGGCAGGCCGCCCCCTGACCCCACCCCTCTCGCTCTTCCCGCAGCGGTGCAGGTGGCGGTGGGCGCGCGCGGTGAGGCGCGCGGCGCGTGGACGCGCTTCCCGGTGGCCGTGCTCGCGGTGTTCCGGAGCGGAGAGGAGCGCGCTCGGCGCGGGAGCAGCACGCTGTGGGTGCCCGCCGGGGATGCG
>NW_016859603.1:0-1559 GCF_001698545.2 Rhinopithecus bieti | reverse complement strand
ACTTCATTTCCAAAATAATACTTTCATACCAATAAATTTATGTAATATTAATAAAATATATGATGTGTCACTTGACTGAGGGAGTTTAAGTTATATGATTATGAAATGCCAACTGAGAAGGTATGTTTTTAATGCTTTCATAAAACTGGAGTGAAAACGCATTGTTCTTTTCTAGGGCCTGAGGCTGATGAAACTCCTGAAGTTTTGCCACACATAGAAAAGGTTGGTCTGTATAACAGAAATTAACTATGTAGATTGTGGATTTAGATTTTTTTAAAAATATGTCAATTAAAGTATCAAGCTCATTTAGACCCTCACCTAGGCAGGAATATGACTAAACCATTTCGGTAGATAGAAATCTATTTTTGTGTAATCATCTCTTTCATATTTATTCCTCCTATTGCTGATAAAAGTGTTTTCTTGATCTGTGTTTCTTATCCAGTACTGTAAGTCGCTTACTTTTTATCTAGAGTAGAAATATATAACTTATTATCAAACTAGTTTCTGAGATAATGTAACAAAGTTCCTTCCTGCTTTGGATTTGCTTTGTACTTGGTGCTATGGAGAATCAGAGGACTGTAGGATTGGCTGTGCTCACAATGAACTCACGCTTTCCTTAGGGATACTGGGCAATCAAGGACCTCCCCAAGCCAGCCCAGTATACCCATACCTTACTTTTTTTTTTTTTTTTTTTTGAGATAAAATCTCACTTTGTTACCCAGGCTGGAGTACAGTTGTGCGATCGATCATAACTCACTGCCACCTTGAACTCTTGGGCTCAAGAGATCCTCTCACCTCAGCCTCCCAAGTAGCGGGGACTACAGGCCCATACTGCCACACCCAGCTAATTTTTTTCTTTTAATTTTTTGTGTAGAGACTAGGTCTTGGCATCTCACCCAGGGTTGTCCCTGCAGCTTACTTTATCTCAGCCATACCTTACACATCCCTGCCTTCATGCTTTTGCTTGAATCAGGAGCCAGAAGATGGGAAATAACATAAAATTTGGAAACCAGATAGGTCTAGGTTCCAAGGATAACTGTTTATATCTGTAAGACAGGGACAGCGATAGCTGTTTTACAGGTATTGTGAGGACCGAGCAATGATGGTTCATGGTGTCTGGCACCTAGTTGGTGCTCAGTAAATGTGTGTTCCTCCATTCTTTCACTCCTTCACAAATCTTTAATTTCTGGCGTAAGTACCTGTTCTTCTGTGGATCTATTTCAGATAATTCTGGCAATCTTGACAAAGTAATTGCTCCCTCTTAGCATTCATTATTTACTGACTATATCATTATTTCAAAATCACTTGTACTCTATGATATTAATAGATCCTCTGAGGAAAAGGATTTTTTGAACAAAAATGTTTGGAGAACACTGTGTCCTAAAGTTCCCCCAATGCACATGGTTTGGAAAGTCCTGTCGTCCTCTACTGCCTCCATTTTTTTCTTCCCCAGAAAACTCATTTTTGCAACACACTAGGCTTTGTATGTTATCAAGCGAATGGGCCTGCTGCCTGATGTGCATAGAAGCCAATGCTGTGGCACTGGCTTTTGAGGAAAA
>NW_016859602.1:0-745 GCF_001698545.2 Rhinopithecus bieti | reverse complement strand
CGAGCTGTAGTACAGTGGCCGGATCTCAGCTCACTGCAAGCTCCATCTCCCGGGTTTACACCATTCTCCTGCCTCAGCCTCCGGAGTAGCAGGGACTACAGGCGCCCGCCACCTCGCCCGGCTAGTTTTTTGTATTTTTAGTAGAGACGGGGTTTCACCGTGTTAGCCAGGATGGTCTCAATCTCCTGACCTCGTGATCCGCCCATCTTGGCCTCCCAAAGTGCTGGGATTACAGGCTTGAGCCACCGCACTCGCCTTTTTTTTTTTTTTTTTTTTTTTTTTTTTTTTTTTTTTTTTGAGATGGAGTCTCACTCTGTCACCCAGGCTGGAGTGTAATGGTGTGATCTTGGCTCATTGCAACCTCCACCTCCCCGATTCAAGCAGTTCTCCTGCCTCAGCCTCCTGTGTACCCTGCACGAGCTGGGATTACAGGCATGCATCACCACGCCTGGCTAATTTTTTTGTATTTTTAGTAGAAACGGGGTTTCGCCATGTTGGTCAGGCTGGTTTTGAACTCCTGACCTCAGGTGATCCACCTGTCTCGGCCTCCCAAAGACTAGGATTACAGGCATGAGCCACCACACCTGGCCATGCTTCTTTTTGTATATATAGTATTTCTGTTCTTGTTTCATGAGTCTGTTCTCTTAACTTTCCAAGGATTTTTCCAGTTTTTGAGTTTTCTTCTGCTTTTCTTATTGTTTCCCCTGAGTTCCCCTCCCCTGCTTCCCTTCCACCCCCGGCTTCC
>NW_016859601.1:0-677 GCF_001698545.2 Rhinopithecus bieti | reverse complement strand
AAAAAAAACCATAGTTATCACAGAGTCAACACTTTAGTTTATAACAATAATAAAATGAAAAGCTTTTATTTAGAATAGGACAAAGCATCTCTGCAGTTCTCTTTTGACATTATTTCTTGGGACAAACCTTAGAGCCTCCCCACAAAACAACAACCCTACCCAACTGTGCTTCATGCTCTCCAAGAATCTTCCAAGGTCAGGGCAAGGAGGTATAGGTAGAATTACTCTCTAAGAGAAGAGATTAATCAAATCTCGAAGGAAAAAAGACACAGGACATAGGGAAGGTATAGTTTGAATAGCGTTCTTTCACAGATCTCAACCACCGGAGAAAGGTTTTCTATTATCAGTAAAGATGGAAGGCTGGGAGCTGTGGCTCACGTCTGTAATCCCAGAGCTTTGGGAGGCCAAGGTGGGCAGATCACAAGGTCAGGAGATCGAGACCATCCTGTGTAACACAGTGAAACCCTGTCTTTACTAAAACAAAACAAAACAAACAAAGAAACAAACACAAAACCCCAAAACAAAAATTAGCTGGGTATGGTGGCGCGTGCCTGTGATCTCAGCTACTAGGGAGGCTGAGGCAGGAGAATCGCTTGAACCCAGGAGGTGGAGGTTGCAGTGCGCTGAGATTGTGTCACTGCACTCCAGCCTGGCAACAAAGCTAGACTCTGTCTATA
>NW_016859600.1:0-1443 GCF_001698545.2 Rhinopithecus bieti | reverse complement strand
CTAATCATCTCATTTAAAAGTCAGATTGAACACGTGGGCATTCACATGTGTAGGCTGAGGTATATTGGCAAGGAATTGACACTTGTAGTTCCCCAAAGATCTTTCGCTTTGCTTGGCTGTCTC
This sequence comes from Rhinopithecus bieti, assembly GCF_001698545.2. Lineage (NCBI taxonomy): Eukaryota > Metazoa > Chordata > Mammalia > Primates > Cercopithecidae > Rhinopithecus > Rhinopithecus bieti. The sequence goes on along the minus strand of NW_016859600.1, from coordinate 1,320 downwards.
TGCAACTCCAGTAAAGTGCATCCAGACTCCAGTAAAAGAAATAAAGTGAACACTTTGCCTCCTAGTACCTTTGCTGCCGTTTGCATTTCACCACTCAGCTTATAGAGATGAAATCTATTACTCGGCAGGCACTGCTTGCACAAATGAAAGATAAATTTTTCTTCCAGATGGGACAGATCAGCAAGACTCATAAAATATTAATGATGAAAGCTCTGGGAATTATATATATCCCTGACCATAGGTTTCTCTTGACAGTGAAGAACTGTCAGTTTAACTCATTTTTTTTTTTCTGTAAGATTCCCGTCAAGAATTATATAAAGGGAAAATAATACATGATTTAAGATTCAGATGAGCATAGATTTAAGGGAAAGCTTATCTTTCTGTCTTTCATTTTCTTTCATGTTTTGTTTTGTGTTCCCAATCTGCAATACATTTTGCTGAGTGATGTAGTGTGGTCGATTTGATTCTTGAAGCTGTTCATGTGCTCATGTAGGAAATTGCTTTTATGAGAATAATACAGGAAGTATGCATTTCTTATTATTTAATTGAACATACAATTTAGCAATACCTGACATTTATATGATTGAAACAATTTGTTTATCTCAAAATTAGAAATTTATTGAATGTGTATTCAAAAATATATATTAATGAAGAATTTCACTTTCACTTGTCAGGTTTTATTATCTTGAAAACTTTTTTATAACCATTACGAATCAACAATAATTTTTATGTTACTCTCTCTGTAGAAGGCTTGGTCACTTACCCTTTTTTATTAAGGAAAAAATTCTGGGCCCTCTTTTTGAGGCAGCAAATCAATTACCATTAATCTGAAATTTTTTAAACATGTATTTTCCTTTTACACAGAAACAAAGTTTACATTTATAAAATCTAAAAATGATAGAAATGTATAATTATCTTATTATGGCAACCTGATTCATTGTATTATATTACATATATTTAGGAACACATATGTAGGTATTTATGAGATATTTGAATGTTAGAAATTTCTTGAAAATAATAAAATACTTCCATTAGCCAATTTATAGAAAATTCTAAATGAAATATATCTCCAATTGTTTTAAAACTTTTGAAATATTTTATGCTAGCACAATTATTTGTAACATGACTCAAAATATTTTCGTCATGCTATAGAGTGATAGTACAAAAAACTAACCATTTTAACAATAATGCTTCAGAAAGGAGACAGGCACACAAAAATGGATCCAAAATCAACTAAATTATATCTATCATAATTTCATTCAAATTGAAGATACTACCTAATTTGTTAAATATTAATAATTAGAAAAATAAAATATTATT
>NW_016859599.1:0-1444 GCF_001698545.2 Rhinopithecus bieti | reverse complement strand
TTTTTTTGACACGGAGTCTCGCTCTATTGCCCAGGCTGGAGTGCAGTGGTGCAATCTTGGCTCACTGCAACCTCCGCCTCCCAGGTTCAAGTGATTCTCCTGCCTCAGCCTCCCAAGTAGCTGGGACTACAGGCGCATGCCACCATGCTCAGCTAATTTTTTGTACTTTTAGTAGGGACGGGTTTCATCGTGTTAGCCAGGATGGTCTGGATCTCTGACTTCGTGATCCACCCGCCTCGGCCTCCCAAAGTGCTGGGATTACCAACGTGAGCCACTGCACCCAGCCAGCACCCACTTTCAAGGATTAAATGAATTAATATACGTGGAAACGTATGCTAAAATTAGCTTCAGGCACATTTTAAGTAGTTGATAATATTAGCTTTATTGCTTTTTAAACAAACATTTCCTGGTGCTGACTGTGTGACTTACACTGTGCTGAGTCCAACAGAAAGAGGAAGGTGAACTGCATATAGTCCCCAGTCTCAAAGAGTTCACAGTTTAAGGGAGGATATAAAAAAAGGAAACCAGCCCAGCACAGTGACTCACACCTGTAATCCCAGAGCTTCGGGAGGCTGAAGTGGGAGGATTGCTTGAGGCCAGGAGTTCAAGACTACCCTGGGCAATATAGCGAGAACCCATCTCTAGAAAAAAAAAAAAAATTAGCAGGGCATGGTGGCGCATGCCTATAGTCTCAGCTACTCAGAAGGCTGAGACAGGAGGATTGCTTGAACATGGGAGGTTGAGGCTGTAGTGCGCTTTCATATCTGCACTCCAGCCTGGGTGACAGAGTGAGACTGTCTCTAAAAAAGAGCGTTGGGTTGGGGAGCAGTGAGTAGATTGCTTTAATAAAGTATGCTGGGGAGAAAGAGAAGTCTGAATGTGGAATGGTTAGAATGGTGAGGTGGACCAGAAGACAATGGTGCGTTTCCTATTCCCAGGCTGGTGGAGAAAACCTCAGAGAGATAACACCTAAACTGAGGCTTGAAATAGGACATCTTCACCAGGCAACCAGGGTGAGGGCAGGACTGGAGGAATCCAGGAAAAAGGAATAAAGGCATAAATGTTCCCTTAATTAGGGAAACTGCAAGTACTTCCATGTCGCTGTACTGTCAGGGACAGACAAGAGATAGAAGAGTGGTTAAAAAAAAAAAAAATGAGATCGGCCGGGCGTGGTGGCTCAAGCCTGTAATCCCAGCACTTTGGGAGGCCGAGGCGGGCGGATCACAAGGTCAAGAGTTCGAGACCAGCCTGGCCAATATGGGGAACCTCTGTCTCTACTAAAAATACAAAAATTAGCCGGGAGTGGTGGCGGACGCCTGTAGTCCCAGCTGCTCGGGAGGCTGAGGCAGGAGAATTGCTTGAACCCGGGAGGCGGAGGTTGTAGCCAGCTGAGATTGGGCCACTGCACTCCAGCCTGGGTGACACAGCGAGACTCGTTCTCAAA
>NW_016859598.1:0-1434 GCF_001698545.2 Rhinopithecus bieti | reverse complement strand
CTACTTTTTTGAGACAGGGTTTTGCTCTGTTGCCTAGGCTGGAGTACAGTCGTCTGACCATGGCTCACTGCAACCTCTGCCGCCTGGTATCAAGCAATCCTCCCATCTCAACCTCCCAAGTTGCTGGGACCACAGGTGTTTGCCACCACACCTGGCTAATTTTTAATTTTTTTGTAGAGATGAGGTTTCACTATAGTGCCCAGGCTGGTCTCAAACTCCTCAGCTCAAGGGATCCTCCTACTTCAGCCTCCCAAAGTTGCTGGGATTATAGGCCTGAGCCATGATGCCCTGTCTTTTTGACCACTTTTTTATTGGGTTCTTTTTGTACTGAGTTGTAGACATTCTTTCTATGTTCTGAATGTTAATCCCTTATCAGATACTTGATTTGCAAATATTTTCTCCCATACTATGGGTTGCCTTTCTAATTTTTTTTTCTTTTTTTAGAGAGAGGGTCTTACTCTGCAACCTGGGCTGTAGTGCACTGGCCTGATCATAGCTCACTGTAGCCTCAAATTCCTCAGCTCAAGAGATCTTCCACCTCAGCCTTTGGAATAGCTGGGACCACAGGTACATATCACCATGCCTGCCTTTTTTTTCTTTTTTTTACTTTTTTATAGAGACAGGATCTCACTATGTTGCCCAGGCTGGTCTCCAACTCTTGGCCTCCTGCCTCAGCTTCCCGAAGTGCTGGGGTGATTACAAGTATGAGCCACCATGCCCAGCTGCTTTTCTCTTTCTAGTGTCCCTTGTACATTTTGAATTTTGATGTAATACAATTTATCTACTTTTTTTATTTCATTGCCTGTGCCTTTTGGTGTCACATTGAAGCAATCATTGCCAAACTTAGTTTCACGAAACTTCCCTTTCTTCTAAATTTTTTGCTTTTGTTTTTGTTTTGCGGTGGAGTTTCACTCTTGTCACCCAGGCTGGCGTGTAATGGCGTGATCTTAGCTCACTGTAACCTCTACTTCCCGGGTTCAAGAGATTCTCCTGCCTCACCCTCCCGAGTAGCTGGAATTGCAGGTATGTGTCACCACATACCCGGGTAATTTTTTATATTTTTAGTAGAGACGGGTTTCATCATGTTGGCCAGGCTGGTCTGGAACTCCTGACCTTAGGTGATCACCCACCTCGGCCCCCCAAAGTGCTGGGATTACCACTGCACCCAGCTTGTTTTTTGGTTTTTTTTTTTTTTTTTTTTTTGAGACAAGTCTTGCTCTGTCGCCCAGGCTGGAGGGCAGTGGTGCCATCTCGGCTCACTACAAGCTCTGCCTCCTGGGTTCACGCCATTCTCCTGCCTCAGCCTCCCGAGTAGCTGGGACTACAGGCGCCCGCCACCACGCCCGGCTAATTTTTTCCTATTTTTAGTAGAAACGGGGTTTCACCGTATTAGCCAGGATAGTCTGGATCTCCTGAAATCGTGATCCGCCTGCC
>NW_016859597.1:0-1500 GCF_001698545.2 Rhinopithecus bieti | reverse complement strand
GACATATTAATATATTATGCATATTAATATACACTGTTATCAGTATGTAAATTATATATCATATAATGAATAATATATCAAACAAATATTAATTATATAAGTGATAATTATATAATTCAGATATAAAACATAAATATATCATGTATAATATATAACAATGTATGTATAATGTGGCATAATTTATAAAATAACATAATATAGAATAATTTCTCATATTTCTATTATAACAGAAATTATATGCCATATAATTATATATTATACATACACCACACACGTATATAATATTAAAAACCTATGTGGTACACCCTACCACACACCTAGAGCTCCTGGACTATAAATCTGTACAACAAGTTACTGTGCTGAATACTGTAGGCAACTGTAACAGAATTGTAAGTATTTGTGTATCTATACATATATAAACAGAAAAGGTACAGTAAAAATTTAACATAAAAGATGAAACTTGGTGCACTTGTATAGGGCATTTACCATGAATGGATATTGCAGGACTAGATTTTGTTCTGGGTGAGTGAGTGCATAGTGAAGAGTGAATGTGAAGACCCAGGACATTCCCGTACACTAATGCAGATTTTGCAAATAATGTACACTTAGGTTACACACTAACATTACACTTTTTAAAATTCTTCAATACTACTTTAACTGCCCAGTGAGTTCACATTGCCCATTGCTTAGACAGAGCCAGTATATCAACACAGGGAAATTGTAATAGAGAAAGAATTATTCATGCAGAGCTGGCTGTCCAGGTGTATGTTTGTTTTCATGCTGCTATGAAGAAAGACCCGAGACTGGGTAATTAATAAAGGCAAGAGCCTTCATTGACTCACAGTTCCACATGGCTGGGGAAGTTTCAGGAAACTTATAATCTTGGTGCAAGTGGATGGAGAAGCAGGAATCTTCATGTTGTAGCAGGAGAGAGCAAGTGCAGAGTGAAGACAGGAAAAGCCCCTTATAAAACCATCAGATTTCAGGAAAACTGCTATCAGAACAATGTGGGTAAACTGCCTCCGTGATCTAACCAAGTGCCAGGAGATCCCTCCCCAACTCGTGGGGTTTACAATCCAGATTACAATTCAAGGTACAATTCAATTGGGGACACCGAGACAGATCATATCAATGGGAGACTGGAGTTTTATTAGTATTCAAATCAGTCTCTTGTACAAGTCAGGTATTGGAGTTTTTAAGGATAATTTGGTGGGTGAGGGGCCAGTGAGTTGGGAGTGCAGGTTGTTTCAGTGAAGATGAAATCACAGGGAGTTGAAGTTGTCCTCTTGCATTGAGTTAGTTCCTGGGTTGGTGCCACAAGACCAGACGAACCAGTTCATTGACTTGAGTGGTACCAGCTGATTCACTGAGTACATGGTCTGCAAAATATCTTAAGCACTGATCTTAGGTTTTACAATAATGATGTGTGAAAGAAGTCAGGCACATTCCTCAGTCAAGGCCCAGTACAAACACCATATATCTCTCAATTTCCTGGGCCCA
>NW_016859596.1:0-1327 GCF_001698545.2 Rhinopithecus bieti | reverse complement strand
TCTTTTCAGAGGTGCCCATCTGAATTACCATCGGTCCCTTATTTCTTGGGGCATAATCAATGCAACTTATGAGTTCTTGTTAAAGGTTATATGAAATATACCATCAGTTAAGTGCCATTTATCAACTGAATAGACCTTCTAAGAAGAATGCAGTTTGACCTCTTTCTTAATTGGCCGAATACAAGTTGGTGTCATGACTCCAGCACAGTGAGTTATGGGCAAAGCTGTTTTCCTTCAGCATCAACAAAACAGAATAAAAGGTTCCAGTAGGAAAATACAAGGTTTTTTGTTTTGTTTTGTTTTCTGTTTTGTTTTGTTTTGTTTTTTATCATTACCTAAGAGCTTTAGGCTAATTGCCTGGAAAATAGCTGTCCATCTGATGGCCTTTGACAGGGAACCTAATCCCCAAAATAGGATTCTTTTTCTGAAACCGGTCTTGAAGTCTCCTGCATTGAAACGTAAGTGGCTGTGACCGGCCAGAGAGAAGGTCCTCAGGGGCCAGGGGCTCGTCAGGCTTCCTTTGTTACTCCATTGCTTGTTTCTCTGCCCTCAGGAGCAGCTGCAGAGGACCTTCTTCATTAGGCTCAAGCATATGACAAAGGGGCAGAACAGAGAAGACAAACAGCTTGTTAGGTATAGGCTTTTCATGATAAATTGTTTGTATTATTTTGAAACTAAGCACCTATTGGATAGTCATTATACTGTCTCTGTTTAGATATGGTAGATCAGGGAGCTATGAAAGTTCCCATTTTGCTTTCTAGGTTTGAAAGTTTTCTGTTTTGATTCTGACTGTGACCTTCAACCCTTCCAAAATGTCCCTATAATTTCACTTATTTCATTGCCAAAAGATGAAGGGACTTAAATTTTGTTATAGGTGTTCCATCTTGTTAACAAGTTTTCATTTTGTGTATAGATCAAATTCTGTTTAGCTTGGTTCCTTTCAATTATTGGTGCCATCTCAGCAAAGGTCTGTGGTTAGTTTTCGCCTTGAGTAGGAGTTGGTCATATTCAAACATCCTGTTCTCTTAAAACTCTCCTTTTAAAAAATAAACACTTCCATAACATTTTGTTTTGGAAGTCTATTAATGGAATCCTACTTATTTCCCCTAGTTTCTAAATGTTACAGAGGGGAAAAGACTCAGGATAGTTTTAACCCCACAGTGTTCGCTGTCTTTTATTTACTCTTGGAAATGGAGACTCCATTAGGGTTTTGACATTTTGGGAACCCCGTTTTACCATTGTGTCAGTAAAACAGTAAGATAATTTGAGAGCATACAATCTAAATAAAGACATTTGAAGAGTTAGTTTGAATTCTAAAAGTAGGTAA
>NW_016859595.1:0-695 GCF_001698545.2 Rhinopithecus bieti | reverse complement strand
AGGTGTAACTCCGTGAGATGAATTCATACATCACAAAGAACTTTATCTGAAAGTTTCCTTCTAGTTTTTATCTGAGGATATTTCCTTTGTCACCATTGGCTTCAGTGTCATCCAAAATATCCCTTTTCAAATTCCACAAAAACAATGCTACCAAACTGATCCATGAAAAGAATCATGTACCTCTGGGAGATGAATTAACGCACCACAAAGAAGTTTCTCAGAAAGTTTCTTTCTAGTTTTTATATGATGATATTTTGTTTGTCACCCTAAGCTTCAATGCACTCGAAATATCCCAATGCAAATTCCAAGGAAACAGTGTCAGCAAAATGCTCACTGAAAAGATCAGTGTAATTCTGTGAGATGAATTCACACATCACAAAGTAGCTTCTCGGAAAGCTTCATTCTAGTTTTAATCTGAGGATATTACTTTTTTTCAGTATAGGCCTCAATGCGTTAACAAATATGCCTTTGAAGATTCCAAGAAAACAGTGTCACCAGACTGCTCCATTAAAAGTAAGGTATAACTCTGTGAGTTGAATTCTAACATCCAAAATAACTTTCTCAGAAAGCGTCATTATTGTTTTTATCTGAGGATATTTCCTTTGTCACCAAAGGCTTCAATTTTATCCAAAATATCCCTTTATAGGTTCCCTAAAACAGTGCCACCAATCTCCTCCATGAAAAGAATCATATAA
>NW_016859594.1:0-1074 GCF_001698545.2 Rhinopithecus bieti | reverse complement strand
CTCTGGCATTCTTTTTCATGTCTAGTTCTAACTTCATTAGCTTTCTCTAGTTGAATAGTTCAGCTATTCCTTGAGATAAGAATGTATTTTCTTTTCACAGTTTATCTTCCAAAGTTTAACCTACCACAATATTTTATACCCAGTCTGGAAGGCTATTTTTTTCATCCTTTTATCCCTTAAGTCTTATCCGGATTTGCTCTGGATTTTTTTATTTATTATGTAAAAATATTTAATTGACAGGTTGTATATATTCAAAGTGTACAGTGTGAGAATTTGATACATGTATAAACTCTGCATCCTTGGACTTGAAATAATATTTGAACCTCACTGTCCTCATCTGTAAAAATGAAAGAATCGTTATAAATTACCGGCAGCTGCAATCTGCTAATTGCCATCCAATCAGAGTATATGCTGATGAGAGGTTCCTTCCCTCTGCTTCAGACCTAACTATAAAACAACAGTTGCTCCAGAAGCACTTAATCTTCTGGGGCAAAGAAACATAGTATGTGTCTTGAGTAACACCAATATCTCTAACTACACATCAGCACTGTAGAAATTCACACACACACCCCTTCCTTTGTAAGGAGAGGAGAGCTATGCAATTTTAATCTTACTTTTAAAGAGTTTCCAAAGCATACTCATTTCTTATCTCATTTGATTATCTCCCAAATTCAGAGCAGAATAAGGCATACAGCCATTATAATCTCTATTTTACAGATGAAGTATGTGAGGTTTATAAAGGTTAGCTCATCGTCACAAAGTTACTGAGTAGTGGAGCAGGTATGTGAGCCCAGGCCTGTGAGTACGGTGCCATTGGGGACCAACTTGGCTAATGATGGCTATTTGAATTAACTGGGTAAAATGTCTCAAAACATTTGCCCACTTTTCAGGCATTTTACCTAAACCACCAAGAAAGGGAAACTAGTTACCTTTACCTGAGGTCACATAACATATCAAATGAACAGAAAATTGAAGAATGAAGTCTAACTTCTGTCCATGCTTACAATAAAACGTCCTTCTGTTAAGAACCAACCCCTTTAACAAAAGGGACCTTTGCTCTTCTAAAAAGAACCA
>NW_016859593.1:0-348 GCF_001698545.2 Rhinopithecus bieti | reverse complement strand
CCGACCTCGTAGGGTTATTACAAAGATTAAACTACTTTTTTTTTTTTTTTTTTTTTTGAGACAGAGTCTTACTCTGTCGCCCAGGCTGCAGTGCAGTGGCATGATCTCGGCTCACTGCAAGCTCTGCCTCCCAGGTTCACGCCATTCTCCTGCCTCAGCCTCCTGAGTAGCTGGGACTACAGGCACCTGCCACCATACTCAGCTAATTTTTTTGTGTTTTTAGTAGAGACAGGGTTTCACCGTGTTAGCCAGGTGGTCTCAATCTCCTGACTTCGTGATCTGCCCACCTCAGCCTCCCAAAGTGCTGGGATTACAGGTGTGAGCCACCGCGCCTGGCCTAAACTACTA
>NW_016859592.1:0-340 GCF_001698545.2 Rhinopithecus bieti | reverse complement strand
GCTAGACAGAAGAATTCTCAGTAACTTCCTTGTGTTGTGTGTATTCAACTCACAGAGTTGAACGATCCTTTACACAGAGCAGACTTGAAACACTCTTTTTGTGGAATTTGCAAGTGGAGATTTCAGCCGCTTTGAGGTCAATGGTAGAAAAGGAAATATCTTCCTATAGAAACTAGACAGAATGATTCTCAGAAACTCCTTTGTGATGTGTGCGTTCAACTCACAGAGTTTAACCTTTCTTTTCATAGAGCAGTTAGGAAACACTCTGTTTGTAAAGTCTGCAAGTGGATATTCAGACCTCTTTGAGGCCTTCGTTGGAAACGGGATTTCTTCATATTAT
>NW_016859591.1:0-1075 GCF_001698545.2 Rhinopithecus bieti | reverse complement strand
TGAGCCACCGCGCCCGGCCACATTTTAGTTTTTGAGACAGGGTCTCACTCTGTCACCAAGGCTGGAGTGCAGTGGTGTGATCTGGGCTCACTACAAGCTCCACCTCCCAGGTTCAAGCGATTCTCCCACCTCAGCCTCCCAAGTAGCTGGGACTACAGGTGCCGCCACCATGCTCAGCTAATTTTTGTATTGTTTGGTAGAAATGGGGTTTCACCATGTTGGCCAGGCTGGTCTCAAACTCCTGACCTCAAGTGATCCACCCGTCTCGGCTTCCCAAAGTACTGTGATTACAGGTGTGAGCCACCATACCTGCCCGTGACTTTTAGATTTTAAATGTCCTTTATTGTGTACAGTAAATGCAACATCACAAAGCTCAACGTGTATCATGTTGAGTAAAACTGAGATGAGGAGAATTAGATGGATCTACTCAGTATCTCTTGGTGCCTTTCTGTATAAGAACACATCCCCAGGCAACTACTTGAGTACATTTTCCAGATGTTCTGGTAGCTATGAGTGGCGTAACTGGTCTGAACAATAGGGATAAACCAAGAGAGTGTACACTTCTCACTATTTGCTACTCTGTAGTCAGATTACTCAAAGCTTCATGTGCCATCTCCAATCATGGGATGATCTTGGGAGTGGAAATTATGCATTAAAAAATGACATGGCTGGAGAAGCCAAGGTCTCTGCCACTACAAACTGCATCCATACCTCTGGTATGGCTACTTCAGAACTAGGTTCATGTGGTAAAGGAAACTTGTATCTTGTTCAAAATAGTAGTTATTTTTTAATTATTATTATTTTTATGCTACTCATAGCCACATCGAAATCTATGTTTTACATTCTTTAATTCAGAGGCATGATTTCTCTGTAATTCTGCATTGTTCAAATGTTTTATTTATAAGGACCTAGATACAGAGCAACTGGGGAAAAAAAAGTTTATAGTCATGACTTTATTTTTGATTCTTTCTCTGAAAGCAATGGGTATTTATACCTGTGATCCCAGAAGCCATATGTAGTAGAGACTTTTAATAATGTCAATGTTTTATTTATTTTTTATTTATTTATTTATTTA
>NW_016859590.1:0-677 GCF_001698545.2 Rhinopithecus bieti | reverse complement strand
ATTTCCTCGAGCAGTAGTTTGTAGTTCTCCTCAAAGAGGTCCTTCACTTCCCTTGTTAGCTGTATTCCTAAGTATTTTCTTCTCTTTGTGACAATTGAAAATGGGAATTCATTCATGATTTGGCTCTCTGCTTGTTTGTTGTTGGTATATATGAATGCTTGTGATCTCTGCACATTGATTTTTTATCCTGAGACTTTCTGAAGGTGCTTATCAGCTTATGAAGATTTTGGGCTGTATTGATGGGGTTTTCTAGGTATAGGATCATGTTATCTGCATACAAGGACAATTCGACTTCCTCTCTTCCTATTTGAATATGCTTTATTACTTTCTCTTGCCTGATTGCCCTGGCCAGAACTTCTAATACTATGTCAAATAGAAGTGGAAGTGAGGGTATTCTTGTCTTGTTCTGGTTTTCAAGAGAAATGCTTCCAGCTTTTGTCCATTCAGTATGATATTGGCTGTGTGTTTGTCATAAATGGCTCTTATTATTTTGAGGTGTGTTCCTTCAATACCTAGTTTGTTGAGAGTTTTTAACATGAAGGGGTGTTGAATTTTATCGAAGGCCTTTTCTGCATCTATTGAGATAATCATGTGCTTTTTTCCCTTTAGTTCTGTTTATGTGATGAATTACATTTATTGATTTGCGTATGGATTCGGTTTGCTAGTATTTTACTGAG
>NW_016859589.1:0-742 GCF_001698545.2 Rhinopithecus bieti | reverse complement strand
TTAACTCAAGCATTATTTCCTCAGGGAAAACTCTCTAGTCTAAGTAAGGTTCCTTTTTTCATCTTTCTTTCATCTCATCTCTCAGTTTGAAATTATATAGTAATTTCTGTGAGTATCTGATTAAATCCTGTCTTCATCTCCAGATTAAAATTCATGTAAGCAAGAATTGTGTTAATTTTGCTCGTTAATGCCTGGCATGTAGCAGATGCTCAAAATACTTTTGAGTGAATGAATGAATGAATGAATTGTACACTGGCAAACATTTCAGTGCCAAAGCATTCATATTCTATAATTTTATGTATCCATTATTCATTTAATGTATATTAACCAGTAATCATGTTCAAGGTAGTTTACTGAGCAATAGATTACTATAGACAAATTTCAGATTCACACAAAATTTATATTAATGCATCCTGAAATACATGTTATTTCAAACAAAGACTTTCTAAATAGTTCTACTGGATAAACATTGAAAAATTAAAAAATTAATAGGTGGGCCAGGTGTGGTGGCTCACGCCTGTAATCCCAGTACTTTGGGAGGCCGAGGCGGGCAGATCACGAGGTCAGCAGATCGAGACCATGGTGAAACCCCATCTTTACTGAAAATACAAAAATTAGCTGGGCGCGGTGGTGGGCCCCTGTAGTCCCAGCTACTCGGGAGGCTGAGGCAGGAGAATGGCGTGAACCCGGGAGGCGGAGCTTGCAGGGAGCCGAGATCGCGCCACTTCACTCCAGCCTGGGT
>NW_016859588.1:0-833 GCF_001698545.2 Rhinopithecus bieti | reverse complement strand
TTAGTTCTCCGGATAACTGCAGGCGGGCCCGACTGATGTCAGGCCTTCCACAAGAGGTGGAGGAGTAGCGTCTTCTCTATACCCCCTGGGGAAAGGAAGACTCCCTTTCCCTGGTCTGCTAAGTAGCAGGTGCTTTTCCTTGGCACTGACGCTACCGCTCGACCCCGGTCCGCTTGGCAACGGGCGTCTTCCCAGACGCTGGCGTTACCGCTAGACCAAGGAGCCCTCTAGTGGCCCTGTCCAGGCGTGACAGAGGGCTCACACTGTCCTCTTCTGGTCACTTCTCACTCTGCCCCTTCAGCTCCTATCTCCATATGGCCTGGTTTTTCCTAGGTTATGATTGTAGAGCAAGGATTATTATAATATTGGAATAAAGAGTAATTGCTACAAGCTAATGATTAATGATATTCATATATAATCATACCTATGATCTGTATCTAGTATAACTCTTGTTATTTTATATATTTTATTATACTGGAACGGCCCGTGCCCTCCGTCTCTTGCCTCGGCACCTGGGTGACTTGCCTCCCACACCACCCAGTGACCTAGTTTCGTCCCATTAGCCACCCCTACCTGCAAGGGAGATTGGGAAGAGTCGTTTTTCAGCTCAGCCTATTGCACAAGATTCTATTTCTAGAAGAAAGGGAGAAGGGCTAACAGGTAGGCAAGCAGCCATCTCTTCCACAGTTTTATTTCCATATCTTCTAGAGAAGGAAACAGGATTCTAAAGGAAGTGACATATTCATAAACCAGAGAACGGCATGGCTGGGATTTGAACCGGGGCTTCTAACTGCAGAGCCTGGATTTGCTCTTTTCTTTCTGCCTTTTCTTTC
>NW_016859587.1:0-333 GCF_001698545.2 Rhinopithecus bieti | reverse complement strand
AAATATTTATATGAAAGTGCTGTTTCATATGAATAGTCACTAGCCACACGTGGCTACTGAATGCTTGAAATGTGGCCAGTGCCACATGTCAAAATGATAATATTTTGGATATATTGGGCCAACAAAATATATTGTTAAAATGAAATTTATCTTTTTAAAAATAGGAGTACCAAAATTTTAAATTACATATGTGCCTTGCTTTTCTGGGCAGTGCTGCTTTACAGGGCATCGAATATAGACTAGTATTCCTCAAGTATGGTTCATGGACCATCTGCATCAGACTCACCTGAGGTGTCTTGCTAAAATGGTTGAAGTCTCAGAAATCTGTATTTT
>NW_016859585.1:0-2243 GCF_001698545.2 Rhinopithecus bieti | reverse complement strand
GCCATTTGTATATATTCTTTTGATAATTGTCTATTCATGTCCTTAGCCAATTTTTTGATGGGATTGTTCCATTTTATCTTACTGATTTGTTTGAGTTTGTTGTAGATCTGGGATATTAGTCTTTTGTCAGATGTATAGACTGTGAAGATTTTCACCCACTCTGTGGGTTACCTGTTTACTCTGCTGACTGTTCCTTTTGCCATGCGAAAGCTCTTTAGTTTGATTAGGTCCCAGCCATTTATCTTTGCTTTTATTGCATTTGCTTTTGGGTTCTTGGTCATGAAATCCTTGCCTAAGCCAATGTCTAGAAGGGTTTTCCAGTGTTGTCTTCTAGAATTTTATAGTTTCAGGTCTTAGGTTTAAGTCCTTAATCCATCTTGAGTTGATTTTGTATAAGGTGAGAGATGAAGATCCACTGTCATTCTCCTACAGGTGGCTAGCCAAGTATCCCAGCACCATTTGTTGAAAAGGGTATCCTTTCCCTACTTTGTGTTTTGTTTGCTTTCTCGAAGATCAGTTGGCTGTAAGTATTTGGTTTTATTTCTGGGTTCTCTATTCTGTTCCATTGGTCTATGTGCCTACTTTTATACCAGCACCATGTTATTTTGGTGACTGTGGCCTTATAGTTTGAAATCATGTGGTGAGATGCCTCCAGATTTGTTCTTTTGCTTAGTCCTGCTTTGGCTATGTGGGCTCTTTTTTGGCTCCACATGAATTTTAGAATTTTTTTTTAATTCTCTGAAGAATTATGGTAGTATTCTGATAGGGATTGTGTTGAATTTGCAGATTGCTTTTGGCAGTATGATCATTTTCACAACATTGATTCTACCCATCCATGAGCATGGGATGTGTTTCCATTTGTTCATGTTGTCTATGCTTTCTTTCATCAGTGTTTTGTAGTTTTCCTTGTAGAGGTCTTTCGGCTCCTTTGTTAGGTATATTCCTAAGTATTTTATTTATTTATTTATTTTGCAGCTATTATAAAAGGGGTTGTGTTCTTGCTTTAATTCTCTGCTTGGTTGCTGTTGGTGTATAGAAGAGCTACTTATTTTGTACATTAATCTTGTATCCAGAAACTTTGCTGAATTCTTCTATCAGTTCTAGGAGCTTTCTGGAGAAGTCTTTAGGGTTTTCAAGGTAAGTGATCATATTATCAGCAAAAGTGACAGTTTGACTTCCTCTTTAGCAATTTGGATGCCTTTTATTTCTTTCCCTTGTGATGCCTTTTAGAGCTTTCCCTTAGCTCTGGCTAAGATTTCCAGTACTATATTGAAGAGGAGTGGTGAGAGTGGGTATCCTTGCCTTGTTCCAGTTCTCAGAGGGAATGTTTTCAACTTTTCCCCATTCAGTATTATGTTGGCTGTGGGTTTGTCATGGATGGCTTTTATTACATTAACGTATGTCCTTTGTATGCTGATTTTGCTGAGAGTTTTAATCGTAAAGGGATGCTGGATTTTATCAAATGCTTTTTTGCGTCTCTTGAGATTATCATGTAAATTTTGTTTTGCGGTGTATCACATTTATTGACTTGCGTATGTTAAACCGTCTCTGCATCCATGGTATGAAACCCACTTGACAATGGTGGGTTATCTTTTGATATGCTGTTGCATTCAGTTAGCTGGTATTTTGTTAAGGATTTTGCATCTATGTTCATCAAGGACATCATTTGATAGTTTTCCTTTTATTATGTCCTTTCCTGGTTTTGGTATTAGGGTGATGCTGGCTTCTTAGAATGAATTAGGGAGGGTTCCTTCTTTCTCTATCTTGTGGAATAGTGTCAAGAGGATTTGTACCAATTCTTGTTTGATTGTCTAGTAGAATTCTGCTGTGAATCTGTCTGGTCCTGGACCTTTTTTTTTTTGTTGGCAATTTTTAAATTACCATTTCAATCTTGCTGCTTGTTATTGGTCTGTTCAGGGTATCTAATTCTTCCTGATTTAAGCTAGGAGGGTTATATTTTCCCAGGAATTTATCCATCTCTTCTAGGTTTTCTAGTTTATGTGTGTAAAGATGTTCATAGTAGCCTTGAATAATCTTTTGTATTTCTGTGGTGTCAGTTGTAATATCTCCTGTTTCATTTCTAGCAAGATTATTTGGATTTCCTCTCTTCTTTTCTTCATTAATCTTGCTAATGATCTATCAATTCTATTTATCTTTTAAAGAACCTGCTTTTGTTTCATTTATCTTTTGTGGGTTTTTTTGTTTGTTTGTTTCAATTTCATTTCGTTCTGCTCTGGTCTTGG
>NW_016859584.1:5125-7267 GCF_001698545.2 Rhinopithecus bieti | reverse complement strand
ATTTTTTTTATTTTGTTGGAGAATCTAATTTTAATCAATGTAATTGTTCAGAAATATAACACCATTTTCAATGAGTCTTAAAGTTAATTTTCTGTGCAGCACATTTATGGTGTTCCCACTGATATTAATAAGTTCTAACAACCGCAAGTTCTCATCAATGTGTTCATATCTGTGGAACGGTAAATCTCATTCTTCATATCAAAAGTTCAAATACTGTCCTATCTACTGAGCTTCAAATACTGTCCTATCTACTGAGCTTTCATTTGGAATGTGATTTTGCCCAATCTTAGATAAGATAGCTGAATTTCCTTCTGCACTTTTTTCTGTAAGATGCATATTGAAGATTTTCTTTTTCTTTATTTCCTGTCTTTGTTTTCTCATAGGTTCTCACTTACAGAAATCAATGCCACTTCCTTTCAGATAAACTGCATTACATTGACTGTCCGCAAACATCAACCCAATTATCATTATAATTGATAGAATTCATAAAGTCCACTATGGTTATGAAAAACATCTTCCAAAATAATGTGCTTACTATCTCTCACTGCACACTTTGCACAGTTTATCTTATCTATTCCTGCCCAGCATATGTGTCACAGCTACTAGAGTCCCAAAACTAGTGAAATTCCCCATGCAAAACTTGGAATGAGTACAACTCCTTTCATAACAGAGCTTTTTAACTGGATTTTACTCTCCCGGGGATATCTGAAAATGTCAGGAGACATTTG
Organism: Rhinopithecus bieti; assembly: GCF_001698545.2. Classification (NCBI taxonomy): domain Eukaryota; kingdom Metazoa; phylum Chordata; class Mammalia; order Primates; family Cercopithecidae; genus Rhinopithecus; species Rhinopithecus bieti. The sequence continues at coordinate 6,539 of NW_016859584.1, read as the reverse complement.
TGGATGTCAAACTCAAAAAAAAAAAAAAAAAAAAAAAAAAAAAAAAAAAAAAAGACTGGGGGGATGCAGAGAAAAGAAAATCATTATACACTGCTGATGGGAAAGTAAATTAGTATAAGTTTTATGAAAAAAAGTGTGGAAATTCTTCAAAGAACTAAAAATAGAATTGCCATCTTACACAGCATTTCCACTGCTGGATATGTACCAAAATAAAAAAAATAAAAAAAAAAAATTGCTGTGTCAAAAGGATACCTGTTGAAGACACCACTATTCACAAAAGCAAACGTATGGAATCCAACTAGGCATCTATCAATAGATAAATGAATAAAGAAAATGTAGTATATATGCATATTGAAATATCATTCAGTCATAAAAAGAACAAAACCATGTCTTTTGCAGGAAATGTATGGAACTGGAGGCCATTATCTTCAGTGAAACAACTTGTAAACAGAAAGTAAAAAAACACACATCCTCATTCAAAAGTGAGAGCTAAATAGTGTGTACACATGGACACAGAGAGTAGAATAACAGACACTGAAGAATCAAAAAGATGGCAGGGTGGAATGGTAGTAGGATGGTGAGAATTGAGAAATTACCTAACGGATACAGTGTATGTTATCTGGGCGGTGGTTACACTAAAAACTCAGATTTCTTCACTATGCAATATATCCATGTAACAAAATGACATTTGTGCCCATTAAATTTATATATTTAAAAAAAAAAACAGGGATGTGTGTTCTACAAGCACCTAGAAACTAAATTCCAGCAATACCATTCAGCATCATACAAAGCACAGGATAGTCAACTACAACAAAGCATTATCCAGTCTCAGTGTCAACAGCATCAATATTAGTAAATCTTGTTTTGTAAGAGACATGCACCCTTGCAAAATATCTGAGTAAAGCAAGAAACATTTTAAATTATACAGAATTTAATCATTTGCAAAATTCTCTAGTGCACCCTGTGTAACAGATTCTAATGATCTTCTACTAATAATAGTTCACCATCCCTGACACTTGTTTAGAAGTCCGAATTTATATCATGCATACACACACACTCACAGATACACTCACACACCTCTTCTTAAAATTAGCATATTTACACAAACATAAGTACAATAGCCAGTTATTTATATCTGTATGGATTAGATTAGTTTTTCTTTAGACATCTTCTTGTTTTTTAGAGATAGGATCTGTCACCCAGGCTGGAGTGCAGTGACACTATCAGAGCTCACTGCAGCATCCAACTCCTGGGCTCAAGCCATCTTCCTGTCTCAGCCTCCCAAATAGCTGGCATTACAGGAGTGAGGCACCACACATGACTGATTATTTTTTCTTTCTTTCTTTCTTTCTTTCTTTTTTCTTTCTTTCTTTTTTTTTTTTTTTTTTTTTTTTTTTTTTTTTAAAAAAAGGTG
>NW_016859584.1:0-1937 GCF_001698545.2 Rhinopithecus bieti | reverse complement strand
TTTTTTTTTTTTTTTTTTTTTTTTGATGTTGGTGACCTTCAGATGGGGCCTCCAAGTGGATGTGCTATTCCTTTCTGTTTGTTAGTTCTCCTTCTAACAGGCCCCTCTGCACCAGTTCTGCTGGAGATTGCTGCAGGTCCATCCCAAACCCTGTTTGCCTGGATATCACCAGCTGAGGCTGCAGAACGGCCAAAATTGCTGCCTGCTCCTTCCTCTAGAAGTTTTGTCCCAGAAGAACACCTGCCAGATGCCAGCAAGAGCTCTCCTGTATGAGGTGTCTGTCGGCCGTTCCTGGGATGTGTGTCCCAGTCAGGATACACGGGGTTCAAGGACATACTTGAGGAGGCAGTCTGACCCATAGCAGAGCTTGTATACTGTGCTGGGAGATCCTTTGCTCTCTTCAGAGCTATCAGGTAGAGACGTTTAAGTTTGCTGAAGCTGCGCCCACAGCTGCCCTTTCCCCAGGTGCTCTGTCCCAGGGAAACGGGGTTTTAACTATATGCTCCTGACTGGGACTGCTGCCTTTTTTTCTGAGGTGCCCTAACCAGAGAAGAGGAATCTAGAGGGGCAGTCTTGCCACAGTGGCCTTGCTGAGCTGTGGAGAGCTCTGACCAGTTTGAACTTCCGGGCGGCTTTCTTTATACTGTGAGGGTAAAACTGCCTACTCAAGCCTTGGCAATGGCGGACGCCCCTTCCCCACCAAACTGGTGTGTCCCAGGTTGACCTCAGACTGCTGTGCTGGCAGCGAGATTTCAAGCCAGTGGATCTTTGCTTGCGGGGCTTAGTGGGGATGGAACTCGTCAACCCAGACCACTTTGACTCCCTGGCTTCAGCCCCTTTCCAGGGGAGTGAATGGTTCTCAGTGAACTATCTTTAAATAAATTGCATCATGCCATAATAAGAATGGAAATATAAATGAGGTTTAATACTAAAGATTAGGCTATGCATTCATAAATGCTGAAGAAACAGACGGGCACATGGGATCCATCATTCTATTTTATTTTCCTTTTTTGGCATACACCAGAAATTTTCTGTGGTAAAGTATTCCGTAAGATTTCAAGTCAATACAAATGTTTACAGAAAGGATACAAGAGGGAAAATGTGTTCTGACCAATGCAGAGTGTTTTTTCAAGCAAACAAAAGAAAGTAAATAATGCCCCTAGAGTGAGGAATGCACAATTCACAAGGAAGAATTTGAAAATAAGTTACAGAAGAGAGGAGTGTGGAGAAAAAAAAAAATGAAAATACCTTAGAGGATTAGAGGAGCAAAAGCATTAAAATAACCTAAAAGTCAAAAAATGTACAAGGAACGGCATATGTTAAAGCATTATCTTTTGAGAAACGTAATCATGAAAAAAATGCCATAAAGATTTTAATAATCCTAAAATGGCTTATGCTATAATATTGTATGAAATGTAAGTTTAAAATGGTATAGAAATATAGATTGATCTAGACATAGATATGTAATATGAATATCAGTAATTTGTACACATACAGATATAAAATATGTATGACTAAGATATAGATAAGAAAAGGTACAATAGGATATAGATACAGTCACTGACATACTCTAGCTATAGACTCTAATACTGGTACAGATACCATATAGGCAAAGATGTTATATACATGCAAATATATATGTATGTGCATTCATAGATGTGAATGCAGATTAACATGTAGATGTAGATAGAGAACTATTGTCTATGTTTAAAATATTCAGAAAATCCCGGGAATAAATTACACAAGTTATTTACTATTAAGTACTTGTCTATGGCATGATGATCCAATTTTATATTTTTTTTCAAAGTTTCTATATTTCTTTCCTATACTACTCCTCATTCCTTAACCATAAGAAAAAACCATCCTGCCTTAAAAGTCTCCTTGAACGGTTACGATTTGCTATATTCTTTTTACATGAAATTTTTTTTAAAAATAGT
>NW_016859583.1:0-463 GCF_001698545.2 Rhinopithecus bieti | reverse complement strand
AGAAAAGGGAAGGAAGAAAGATGAAAAAGAAAGAGGAGGGAAGGAAGGAAGGAAAGAAAGAAAGAAAAGGCCGGGTGCAGAGGCTCACTCCTGTAATCCCAGCACTTTGGGAGGCCGAGGTGAGTAGACACAAGGTCAGGAGTTCGAGACCAGCCTGGCCAACATGGTGAAACCCCGTCTCTACTAAAATACAAAATTAACTGGGCATGGTGGTGGGCGCCTGTAGTCCCAGTTACTCAGGAAGCTGAGGCAGGAGAATCGCTTGAACCTGGGAAGCAGAGGTTGCAGTGAGCCGAGATCACGCCACTGCACTCCAGACTGGGCGACAGAGCGAGACTCCATCAAAAAAAAAAAAAGACAGAGAAAGAAAGAGAGAGAGAAAAGAAAGAAAAGAAGGAGAAAGAGAAAGAAGAAAAGAAAAGAAAGAAAAGAAAGAAAGAAAGAAAGAAAGAAAGAAAGAAAG
>NW_016859582.1:0-340 GCF_001698545.2 Rhinopithecus bieti | reverse complement strand
CTCACTCACTCACCTCACTCACCTCACTCACTCACCTCACTCACCTCACTCACTCACCTCACTCACCTCACTCACTCACCTCACTCACCTCACTCACTCACCTCACTCACCTCACTCACCTCACTCACTCACTCACCTCACTCACCTCACTCACCTCACTCACCTCACTCACTCACCTCACTCACCTCACTCACTCACCTCACTCACCTCACTCACTCACCTCACTCACCTCACTCACTCACCTCACTCACCTCACTCACTCACCTCACTCACCTCACTCACCTCACTCACCTCACTCACTCACCTCACTCACCTCACTCACTTACCTCACTCACTTCAC
>NW_016859581.1:0-1551 GCF_001698545.2 Rhinopithecus bieti | reverse complement strand
ACTAAAAGAGTATGTACTGGTACCAAAACAGAGATATAGACCAATGGAACAGAATAGAGGCCTCAGAAATAGCGTTACACATCTACAACCATCTGACCTTTGACAAACCTGACAAAACATGCAAAGGGGAAAGAATTCCTTATTTAATATATGGTGATGGGAAAACTGGCTAGCCATATGCAGAAAACTGAAACTGGATCCCTTCCTTACACCTTATAAAAAATTAACTTGAAATAGATTAAAGACTTAAAACTAAGACCTAAAACCATAAAACCCTAGCAGAAAATCTATGCAAAACCATTCAGGACATAGGCATGGGCAAAGACTTCATGACTAAAGCACCAAAAGCAATTGTAACAAAAGCCAGAATTGACAAATGGGATCTAATTAAACTAAAGAGCTTCTGCTCAGCAAAATAAACAGTCATCAGAGTCAACAGGCAATCTAGAGAATGAGAGAAAATTTTGCAATCTATCCATCTGACAAAGGGTTAATATCCAGAGTCTACAAGGAACTTAAACAAATTTACAAGGAAAAAAAACAATCCCATCAAAAGTGGGTGAAGGATATGAACAGACAGTTCTCAAAAGAACACATTTATGTGGTCAACAAACATACGAAAAAAGCTCATCATCACTGGTCATTAGAGGAATGCAAATCAAAACCGCAATAAGATACAATCTCACGCCAGTTAGAATGGTGATCATTAAAAGTCAGGAAACAACAAATGCTGGAGAGGATGTGGAGAAATAGGAATGCTTTCGCACTGTTGGTAGGAGTGTAAATTAGTTCAACCATTGTGGAAGATTGGTGATTCCTCAAGGATATAGAACCAGAAATACTATTTGACCCAGCAATCCCATTACTGGGTTTATACCCAAAGGATTATAAATCATTCTGCTATAAAGACACATGCACACGTATGTTTATTGCAGCACTATTTACAATAGCTAAGACTTAGAACCAACCCCAATGCCCATCATTGATAGACTGGATAAAGAAAATGTGGCACATACACACCATGAAATACTATGCAGCCACGAAAAAGAATGAGCTCATGTCCTTTGTAGGGACATGGATGAAGTTGGAAACCATCATTCTCAGCCAACTAACACAGGAACAAAAAACCAAACACTGCATTTCCTCACTCAAAAGTAGGAGCTGAACAATTAGATTCTGCCTGTGTATCCCATAACTTAAAAAAAAAAAAAAAAAAAAAAAAAGATGAACAAGGCTTAAGGATCTAATGTACAGCATGTGTGGTGATGGATGTGTTCATTGATTTGACTGTGATAATCATTACAATGTATACTTAAATCATCTTTTAACATAGTCAATCTTTATCTGTCAATTTAAAAAAGGAACAAGTGAAAAAAGAAAAATCAGCTTATTTAATCTTGAAGATATAGGAAAATAAAATAAAAATAAGGTGAGTTGAAGCTTGTCAAAGAAAGTTTCTGAGAGTTACCTTTTAAAATATAATGGATTTTTTGATTTTATTATTACTACCAAGAAAGGTTGCTTGTATATGAGACCTTCCTATAATTTATT
>NW_016859580.1:0-1072 GCF_001698545.2 Rhinopithecus bieti | reverse complement strand
TTTTCTTGAGACAGAGTCTCGCTCTGTTGCCCAGGCTGGAGTGCAATGGTGCCATCTTGGCTCACTGCAACCTCCGCCTCCCCAGTTCAAATGATTCTCCTGCCTCAGCCTCCCAAGTAGCTGGGATTACAGGCACCTGCCACCATGCCTGGCAAATTTTCTTTTCTTTCTTTTCTTTTTTTTTTTTTTAAGAGACGGAGTTTCATTCTTGTTGCTCATCGCCTAGGCTGGAGTGCAATGGCAGGATCTTGGCTCACTGCTGCAACCTTTGCCTCCTGGGTTCAAGCAATTGTCCTGTCTCAGCCTCCCAAGTAGCTAGGATTACAGGCATGTGCCACCACTCCCGGCTAATTTTTGTATTATTAGTAGAGACGGGGTTTCACCATGTTGGCCAAACTGGCCTCGAACTCCTGACCTCAGGTTATCCACCCACCTTGGCCTCCCAAAATGCTGGGATTATAGGCATGAGCCGCTGCGCCCAGCCAAATTTTTGTATTTTTAGTAGAAACAGGGTTTCACCAAGTTGGCCAGGCTGGTCTCAAACTCCTGACCTCAGGTGATCCACCCACCTCGGCCTCCCAAAGTGCTGGGATTACAGGCGTGAGCCACTGTGCCCGGCTTTCTCTTTTCTTTTCTTTCCTTTCCTTTCCTTTTATTTTTTCTCTTCTCTTCTCTTCTCTTCTTTTCTTTATTGAGACAGAGTCTCACTGTGTTGCCCAGGCTGATGTGCAGTGGTGTGATCTTGGATCACTGCAACCTCTGCCTCCTGGATTCAAGCAATTCTGCTGCCTCAGCCTCCCAAGTAGCTGGGATTACAGGTGCCCACCACCACGCCCAGCTAATTTTTGTATTTTTAGTAGAGATGGGGTTTCACTATGTTGGCCAGGCTGGTCTTGAACTCCAGGCCTCAAGTGATCTGCCTGCCTCAGCCTCCCAAAGTGCTGGGATTACAGGTGTGAGCCACCGTGCCCACACATGCCTGTATTCTATTAATAGAAGCATATGGAAAGACAACAAGATGTACAAGGATTGAGACCAGACAAAAGGGTTCAAACCACGAATTAGCAAAGTT
>NW_016859579.1:5666-7741 GCF_001698545.2 Rhinopithecus bieti | reverse complement strand
AAATTAGGTGTGGTGAAGCGTACCTGTGGTTCCAGCTACGTGGTGGGCTGAGGCAGGAAGATCAACTGAGCCTGGAAGGCGGAGGTAGTAATGAGCTGTGATCGTGCCTCTGTGCTCCAGTCTGGGCAACATAGTGAGACCCCATTTCAAAACAAAACATTTTAATTGTATAAACTATTCATAATTGAAGATTTAAAGCTATCTTCATTTTGAAAAAAAAAAAGAGTTTGATTATTTGTTTTTTGTACCTATATCAAAGTGTTCTCGGAAAGTGGGGAGCTGGGCAAGCAGTGGAACACGGTCCATGAAGGGGCAGACACTGCCTGAGACAAAGCCTGGGCAGTGTGTGTGCGCACGCGGCAGGGAAGGGAGAGCCATGCACCCTTGACGGAGAGGTTGGTAACCCCCAGGAAGGTCCTGGGTTCGAGGCTAATGAACTTTGACTCTGGAGCTAATAGAGATGTTTGCCCAGATAATGACAGGTCAGATTTGCTTTGAGCTGACAGCTCCACGAGTGTGAGTGGTGAAGTGTGGTACAGGGAATTATTGACATATATCAATGAGAAGACATTTGCTACAAGTGAAGGTTACTTCATGACATAAGTTTACAAGAGGAAACAGCTTTCTTTTCTAGATTTTCTGTTAAACAACAATCACCCTAATTTATTGAGCTTATTTGAGCTTAGTTTATGAGCTTAAGTAGAAAAAGTCACTTGTACTGTCAAATTGTACTCATGATTTCTACCGTTTATATTTCCAAACTGCAAAGCAAATCTGTTTTGTTTCTAGTTAGGAATGGTTGGAATGAACTGAAAAGGCTCCGGACTGGCTGTCAGGAGACCTGGGCTTTGGCTCCGGCCATGACGCCCTCCCACTGCCACCAAGTCCCTTGTCTAGCATAATTACCTCATTTGGAATATGAAGAGGTTGGATGGATTAACCTCTGTAGTGTAACCCTCAGTGCATCCTAGATCCTAACTTTATATAACCAAATGTAAGTGAACATTATAGAAGCTCTCCAAGACCTTGGAGAAAAGGTTAACTAAATAGAGTCATGATCTGAGACTTTGGTTATCTATCCTGAGACCTGGTTTAGTTTGTTTGATTGTCAAAAATCACTAGAAAAGTAACAGAGAACTAAAAATAGATTAGAAGTCAAATCTTTCCATATTTTCACTTCCTCAAAATTGGTCAGCAGTTGAGACAAAAGGAAATGAAATGATGAGGTAAAAAGCAGGAAAGGGGCCGGGCGCGGTGGCTCACGCCTGTAATCCCAGCACTTTGGGAGGCCAAGTGGGGTGGATCACGAGGTTAGGAGATCGAGACCCTCCTGGCTAACACGGTGAAACCCCGTCTCTATTAAAAAATACAAAAAATCAGTCAGGCATGGTGGCGGGCGCCTGTAGTCCCAACTCCTTGGGAGGCTGAGGCAGGAGAATGGCGTGAATCCAGGAGGCTGAACTTGCAGTGAGCCGAGATCACACCACTGCACTCCAGCCTGGGCGACAGAGCAAGACTCTGTCTCAAAAAAAAGTAAGAAAAAAAAAAAAAAAAAAAGCAGGCAAGGGATAAAATGCTCCATGCAGTACCAGTAATCATTTGAAGTGCTCTTTTTGAGAAATAAATTTGTTTTAATGTATCTTCCTAACCGAAAACATTCCAATCAGAAGACTTTTGTGATGCTCAAACTATAGTCAAATTATACTATTAAAAGCTTGTTTTCCTTTTGGAAATGTGATTCACCTTATTATATCTTCTGGCTATTAGGAAGGAAGAAAGAAAGTCTGTCCAAACACAAGAGCGAAACTATAGTTTCAGTCATTTTAGGGTAGACGTCAGGGAGATCTTATTTCTTTCATTGTAGCCTAGAAAACAGGGTGGAAAAATGAAAAAAAAAAGTCCTCTGATAAGTTAATAAAGCAAAGACTTTTAATAAATTTTTATTATTTATATTATAAATATGTAAATTTATATTCATAAACCAATTTATTAATAAATCAATAAATTGAAGACTTCCCTACAAATATCTAGGATATCTAAACCAGATATAGCAAAAGCACTTAATGCTCAAAGCA
>NW_016859579.1:0-1978 GCF_001698545.2 Rhinopithecus bieti | reverse complement strand
ATGAGCATTTTTTCATGTGTCTGTTGGCTGTATGAATGTCTTCTTTTGAGAAATTTCTGTTCATATCCTTTGCCCACTTTTTGATGGGGTTGTTTTTTTCTTGCAAATTTGTTTGAGAAGAACATAAATTTAGGTCAACTTTGACTTTCTAGACCTGACGGGATAATTCTCCATGATTGGCTGCTTCTTGTAAAAGCTCCACATATATGTTTATTGATAAATGTGTTTGAGTTATGTTAGAATGCAAATTCATTTTCTTTTCTTTTTTTTTTTTGAGATGGAGTCTCACTCTGTCGCCCAGGCTGGAATGCAGTGGCGCGATCTCAGCTCACTGCAAGCTCTGCCTCCCAGGTTCACACCATTCTCCTGCCTCAGCCTCCCAAGTAGCTGGGACTACAGGCACCCGCCACCACTCCCGGCCAATTTTTGTATTTTTAGTACAGACGGGGTTTCACCGTGTTAGCCAGGATCGTCTCGATCGCCTGACCTCGTGATCCACCTGCCTTGGCTTCCTGAAGTGCTGGGATTACAGGCGTGAGCCACCGTGCCCAGCCGCAAATTCATTTTCATATCAGTTTATGCAAGTTTGGTCACTGATAAAGCCAAGAAAAAATATATATATTTGCTTCTTGTATTGTAATACACAAATGAACCAGTATCTCTGAATTACTTGATTTTATTTAGAGAAAACACACATTAGAGATAAAGGGTATACATTTTTCCTTAAGTTGACAGTTTCTGAGTAAAATTAATAATGCCACATCTTGGATGTGAACTCAGTAACTATGAAAGCTGTGTTCAATTGCTAGATAAGATCATAGCAAAGAGTAATTAGTATTACAAGCAAAATTAATCTTTATTGTGGTCTGTATTGTAATTTAGAAGAACCCTATAGAGGGGCAAGAAGGTGTAAAATTATCTGGTCCTTGTAGATGTGTTAGGAGCATGGAGGTAATGTCTGGTTAGATTAACAGAGAAATGCTGCAATGATCCTTTATCACCATAATCCTGGGTTTTCACCAGACAGGTCCTGCCATGAGTTTATCTTCAGCAAAGGAATCAGTCCCTGATAGCATTATAATCCCCTACTACCCTTCAGACTTCACTGGGCTGTTCTAAAACTAGGTCAAAATTAAAACTTCATGCGGCTATTGAAGGTAATCAATTAAAATGTTGTGACCTTTGAGCTCACAGTAAAATTTATGGAAAACTGAAATGTAGAAGCTTCTTGCAGATCTTTCCAGATATTTACTTTGACCTTAAGAAGATATCATCTGGAGCATTACCAAATATTTAAGACACACATACAAAATTATTGCATAATGATGCAACAATTTTTAAAATTATCTTTATGACAATCATTTTAAGAATACTTCTCTTTTTCTACCTCCTGTAACACACTGATAGAGAAGTCGTCTGTGCCAGCTCACATACTAAGGGAGGTACACACCCTATTTCATCTTCACAACCACCTCTGTGAAGTAGGGGACATTATTATCATCGTCATCAGAATCATTGTCATCATTGTCATAGCTTGGATTTTACCAATGAGAAAACTGACGATTGAAAATAATTAAGTAATTAGTCTAATCTCCCCCAAATGGTAAGCGGTTTTGTAAATGGAGTGTAAGAAAAACAAACAAAAACACTCTGGTAGGAAAATAATGTGGTGGTTTCTTCATGATTCAGCAAATATGATAATGTGGTAATTACTTAAAAAGAAAGAAACAGGCCAGGCGCAGTGGCTCACGCCTGTAATCCCAGCACTTTGGGAGGCGGAAGAGGTCAGGAGATCGAGACCATCCTGGTTAACACAGTGAAACCCCGTCTCTACTAAAAATACAAAAAATTAGCCGGGCATGGTGGCGGGCGCCTGTAGTCCCAGCTACTCTGGAGGCTGAGGCAGGAGAATGGTGTGAACCTGGAAGGCTGAGCTTGCAGTGAGCCCAGATTGTGCCACTGCACTCCAGCCTGGGCA
>NW_016859578.1:0-675 GCF_001698545.2 Rhinopithecus bieti | reverse complement strand
TTACAGGCTTGAGCCACCGCGCCCGGCCTTGAGCCACCGCGCCCGGCTGTTTCATTCTTACATTTAAACTTTAATTTGTTTTCTAATACACTGTGAAACAGGGATATAACTTTGCAAGCAGAAAGCCAACTGTTCTAATGCAATGTATCAAACAATCTTTGCATTGCCACTTATTTATAATGTCACCTCTATTATATGTCCAGTTCTCATTGGTCTGTTCCTATGCTGTCTATTCCCTTTCATAGATTACTTGTTCTATGAGGGTGCTAATACTGCACTATTTTTGTTTCTATACCTTTGTAATATATCTTGATATCTGGTAGTGTGGGTCTCTCTTCTCTGTCCTGCTTTATCAAGACTGACTTAGCTTTTCTTTCATAATATCTTTTCCACATAAAATTTATAATTACAATATCAATTCTGATGAAAAATCTTTAGAACTTTATTGGTGTTATTTTTTTTTTTTTTTTTTTTTTTTTTTTTTGAAACAGAGTCTCACTCTGTCACACAGGCTGGAGGGCAGTGGCACAACCTCGGCTCACTGCAACCTCCACCTCCCAGGTTCAAGCGATTCTCCTGTCTCAGCCCCCCGAGTAGCTGGGATTACAGGCACGCGCCACCACGCCCAGCTAATTTTTTTTTTTCTTTTAGTAGAGACGGGGTTTCACCATGTTG
>NW_016859577.1:0-2255 GCF_001698545.2 Rhinopithecus bieti | reverse complement strand
ATATTCATTTAGCAGCAACAATGCCTCTCATGCCAGACAAATATTAAAGACGCAGGATGAGAAGAATCTATAATCATAATCAAAAAGTTAACAACTTTAAAAAATGTATTACCTACCAACTGCATGCATGACATTTAAAAAGTTGAAAAATAATTACATCAAGAAAGCATATTAAAATTTTGAATAATAGCAAAAAAAAAATTAACTCCTTTCCCAATATAACACATTTTAAAATACTAAAGTTTGATCCACATATAAAAATAGATTTGGAAAAGACAAATACCTTTAAATTCATTTATAAGTGTGCTGTGATTTCAATCTATGTATAGGAAGCACCACTGTCTGGGAGGAGCCAGGAAGTCCTGCACTGAATCCAAGTCTGTACTAGCCATGTATCCTTAAATAAATTACCTAACCTTAGTTTTACGGTCTGTAAAATAAATATAGTATCATCTTTCTAGTATATTATATAGTAATATAATAGTTATAATCATAGCATAAATCTGTAGTATGTTTGTAAGTTGGGCTTACATACAGGTAGATGCATATATGTTTTGTATAAATACGAAATAAATTTAATATTTATAAACTTTACAACTAAAATTAGATATTACAACTAAAATTAGAGATTATTATACATTGGAAACATAAGGTCTCCACATAAAACCATCACTCTACAAACATATATTAACATATATTCTTAACTCTCTTCTCTCTTCTTTCCTTAGTATTTGATACCACTCTCCCCTGGCTTTCCTCCGGTTCCTTCTCAGTTACTTTTATGTGCCCTTCTTCTGCTAATGAACCCTAAAAGGTGACATTTCTCATAAAAAAAAAGGAAAAGGAATCCTTTGTTAGTCCTCTTTCCCTCTCATTCTGCACACACTACCCAAGCCCACTTCTACCTGTTAAGTTCACAATTCACAAGGCTCTGTGGTACTTCAGATGTTCAACAGGCACCTTAAAATCAATACACCCAGACTAACCTGATTTACAGCCCAGCCCAGCTCCAATGTTAATTTCCTTTTATAATTCCTATTTCAGTGAATGACACCACTACCCATGCAAACATCCAAGGAAAAACTTGGGAGTCATCTCCCACAGCCTTGCCCTCCATATCCAATTGATTACCAATCCTATTGGTTCTGCCTCTTGTGATCCATCCTATTCTAGCCCACTCTGCCACTACATTGTTTTCCCCCTAAATTGCTCAACAGAATGCTCACTCAGCTGTATGCCTTTTGGTTCACCCCTTCCAAACCGTCTAATCAATAAATCTGTTCACAATATCTCATAATTGATTGTTGAACCACTGAAGGAACAGGCATAGAAAGCCCTTCATGAGCTAGCTCATTCTCTTTTTCAGGTTTATTTCTTAACCTTCCTTCCTTTCTTTTCAAGTATTCCCCAAAGTGTCATGTCATCTCATGTCTTTGCAAGCTGTTCTCTCAGCCTAGAAAAGTATCATTTTGTCCTTCAGGCCAACTCAATTCATCTTTCAAGAGCCAGTTCATGTGCTGCTCTGTAAGGTTCTGATACCTCAGAAAGATCAGATTATCCCCTTACTTTATGCATTATCCGTACCTTGTGCTATCTATTTCAATTTTAGCATCTCTTATACAGTTTTGTAATTATTTTTCATGTTTTCCTCTCTCATTAGATGGTCAGATCTCCCTGAAGAAGACAATTGTGTCTTTACATTTTTGTACCTCCTAGGCTAGCACAAGTGCTTGACATATAATAGGATTTTTAAAAGTAGGCTGAGCATTATATATTTACAATTCTATGAAAAAATCATAAATATAAACATAAAATTCATGATGATTTTCTACTTTTCCCTCTCTGTCACAATGACACATTGGTTCAGTTACCAAGAAGCAGGCCAATTAATCAGCCCTACTTTCACTTCCCCAAAAGAGACTGACCTCTCAACTCTAACTACTAAAGCAGTGCTTGACCTACTTGCTCCTACCATCTTCTTCCCATGATGGTTCCCATGCGACAACTCACCTGGGATAAATTCTATTTTCTGCAATATCTAATCAAATTCTTTACAACTGTGACAAGTCTAAAGTATTATAATGTGATTAATGACAAGACAGACACATCATTACTGAAAATGAGAAAACAACACTGAAAGACCAGTTTATTCTTAAGAAAATTTAAGACTTAATTATAAGTACTCCTAGCTAGAACCAAAAGTAAGGTTTAAGAAATCCTTCTACCTTTGTCAACATTAAGGTAAGACTATTTAA
>NW_016859576.1:0-862 GCF_001698545.2 Rhinopithecus bieti | reverse complement strand
TCTCAAAATAAACAAATAAATAAATAATAAAATAAAATAATTTAATTTAATTTAATTTTGGTAATTGTGATTTTCAGTTCTAAGATGTCCATTTGCTTCTTTATATCTCTTATTTCTTATCTGTGACTTTCTAGCTTTCCGTGTGTTTCAAGAACATTTGCCATTACCTGATGCAGCATTTTAATAATAGCTGCTTTCAAGTCTCTGTCCGATAATCTCAATGTCTATTTCATCTTAGTGTTATCTATCTGCTCATTATCTTTTCCTGTGCGGGTTGAGATTTTCTGACTTCTTCACAGGTCAAGTAATTTTGAAAGGTCTGCACATTTTGAATACTATGCTATGGAATTCTGGGTCTTGTTTCAATCCTATGGAGAACATTTATACTTTTGTTTTAGCAGATAATTGACCCAGAAGGGCTCGGGCCAAAAGTTGAGGCTTCTGTGGGTTTTGGTGCAGTGTAAGTTCTGTTTTCAGTCATTGAATTTGTATTTAAATTCATGTGCTACCTAGAGGCCAGTCTGAGACCTGGGCCATGGTTTATTCTGTACTATAGTTGTCAAAGCTATGATGTGTGTTAGTGCCATGCTCCTGCAGCTTAAGGATAAGCCCAGTAATTAATAAACAACTCTCAAAAACAAAACAACAAAACAAACAAACAAAAGGCCGGATGCAGTGGCTCACGCCTGTAATCCCAGCACTTTCGGAGGCGGAGGCAGGCGGATCACCTCAGGTCGGGAGTTTGAGACCAGCCTGACCAACGGTGAGAAACCCTGTCTCTACTTAAAAAAATACAAAATTAGCCGGGCATGATGGTGCATTGTCCGGAGCCATGAGGCCCGGAATTAGCCGACCTCTGTTG
>NW_016859575.1:0-585 GCF_001698545.2 Rhinopithecus bieti | reverse complement strand
TTCATATAGTAGGTTTGTGGTTGGTTGTTTTCTTAGAGACAGTCTCACACTGTTATACAGGCTGATGTGCAGTGATGCAAACATAGCTATATCTGCAGCCTCAGACTCCTGGGCTCAAGTGGTCTTTCCACCTCAGCTTCCTGTATATAGTGTGTTCTATTTAATGAGAAAGTAGTCTGGGCCGGGCGCGGTGGCTCAAGCCTGTAATCCCAGCACTTTGGGAGGCCGAGACGGGCGGATCACGAGATCAGGAGATCGAGACCATCCTGGCTAACACGGTGAAACCCCGTCTCTACTAAAATACAAAAAACTAGCCGGGAGAGGTGGCGGGCGCCTGTAGTCCCAGCTACTCAGGAGGCTGAGGCAGGAGAATGGCGTAAAACCCGGGAGGCGGAGCTTGCAGTGAGCTGAGATCCGGCCACTGCACTCCAGCCCGGGTGAAAGAGCGAGACTCCGTCTCAAAAAAAAAAAAAAGAAAAAAAAAGTAGTCTGAACTGGTTAACTGCTGTTTAGAATAATTTCTGACTTTGCTAAAAGTTAAACACTACTTGTATATTTGACTCCTAAATAACATGTCAGCTTTCT
>NW_016859574.1:0-677 GCF_001698545.2 Rhinopithecus bieti | reverse complement strand
CACGAGGTCAGGAGATCAAGGCCATCCTGGCTAACACGGTGAAACCCCGTCTCTACTAAAAAATACAAAAAACGAGCCGGGCGAGGTGGCGGGCGCCTGTAGTCCCAGCTACTTCGGAGGCTGAGGCCGGAGAATGGCGTAAAACCCGGGAGGCGGAGCTTGCAGTGAGCTGAGATCCGGCCACTGCACTCCAGCCTGGGCGACAGAGCGAGACTCCGTCTCAAAAACAAACAAACAAACAAAACTACTGATTATAACAAATTGATAAGATTACAATTCATTCATTAACAGTGTTCGATACCTGAGACACAAGTCTCAACAAGACATTCTCTGCCCTCAAACACAGGTGCAGGGGTAGAGAGAGGAGGATGACCGGCTAACAGAACTAGAAAAATGAACACAATCATGTATCATGGAAGCTGTGGGAGGAGTATGTATGAGCTACAGTGGGGGCATGCAGAAGGGAGCCATCAGTTTTATGCTGAGTGCTAATAGCTTAGAAAAGGCTTCACAAATTTGATGAGGATTAAGCTAAATCTAAGAAAGGGGGCTGGGTACAGTGGCTCACGCCTGTAATCCCAATACTTTGGGAGGCCGAGGCGGGTGGATCACAAGGTCAAGAGATCGAGACCAACCTGGCCAACATCGTGAAACCCCAACTCTACTAAAAATACAAA
>NW_016859573.1:0-1447 GCF_001698545.2 Rhinopithecus bieti | reverse complement strand
TTATTTGAGTCTTTTCTCTGTTTTCTTAGGTAGTCCAGCTAATGTTTTTTTAATGTTCTTCATTTAAAAAAAAAAATATTAGTTTTGTTCCATATTTCATTATTTCTACTCTGATATTTATTTTCTTCCTTATGTTTACTTTGGGCTTATTTTGTCCTCTTTTGTAGTTTCCTGAATTGTGATGTTAGGATTTTTATGTGTATTCTTTCCTTTATCCTAATGTAGGTGTTTATTTCTATAAGTGCTTCCTTAGTACAGTTTTTGCTGCAACTCCTAATATTTGGTATATTGTGTTTTCATTTTCATTTGTCCAAGATTTTTAAAAATTTCCTTTTGATTTATTAATTGACCTTTTTTCAGAAGGATATTTATTTCTAAATAATCGGGAGTTTTCTAATTTTCTGAATTGATTTTTAGTTTCATAACATTGTGGCTGAAATGATGCTTCATGCGATGTTGATGTTGTTAAATTTGGTAAGACTTGTATTGAGGCCTAACAAATTGTCTGTCTTGGAGAATATTCCATGAGCACTTGAGAAGAATGTGTGTATTCTGCTGCTGTTAGATGGAATATTCTTTATATTCCAGTTGGGTCGATTTGTTCTCAAGTGTAGTTTAAGTTCAGTATTTCCTTCTTGATGTTCTGTCCAGATGATCTATACATTGTTGAAAGTAGAGTGTTCAAGTATCATACAATTATTTTGTTACTGTCTTCAGATCTATTATAATTTGCTTTATATAGCTATATATATCTCATCAACATTGAATCATATAACTATATAAAGCAAATTGCAATCTCATCTTGAATAATAGACTTTTATCATTATATAATAATCTTCTTTGTCTCTTGTGGCAATTTTTGACTTAAACTATATTTTGCCTAAGTATAGTCACCTCTGTTCCTTCTTGTTACTACAATTTGCATGGAATATATTTTTCTATCTCTTTATTTTCATCCTATTTTCCTGTAAAGCTTAAGTGAATCTCTTGTTTTTGTTCCTGTGCAGCCACTATACATTTTGGTTGACTAATTTTTTCTTCTTAAAGTGATTATTGATGGGTATGGTCTTACTATTCCCATTTTATTCATTGTTTTCTAATGTTTTAGTTTTTTCTTCCTGTTTTTCATTCCCTTGTGATTTGACGTGTTTTGGTATTGGAATGCTTTGATTCTTTTATCTTTTTGTGTGTGTGTGACTACTAAAGGTTTTTTTCTTTGTGATTATCTTGAGGCTTATATAAAACATCTTGTAACAGTCTGTTTTAAGTTTATAACATGTTAATCTTAATGACATACAGAAACTATATACGTTTATTTTTACTACCCTTCCATTTTATGCTATTGATGTCACAATTTATATCTTTGTATATATACTTTATGTCCATTAAGAAATTATTACAGATAAACTTACTTGTAATAATTTGGTATTTTAATTTTTATGTTAGA
>NW_016859572.1:0-589 GCF_001698545.2 Rhinopithecus bieti | reverse complement strand
CTTTCTTTTCTTTCTTTCTTTTTTCTTTCTTCCTTCCTTCCTTCTTTCCTTCCTTCCTTTTTCTTTTCTTCCTTTCTTTTCTTTTCTTCCTTTCCTTCTTTTCCTTCCTTTCCTTCTTTCCTTCCTTTCCTTCCTTTCCTTCCTTCCCTTCCTTCCCTCCCTCCCTTCCTTCTTTCCTTCCTTCCCTTCCTCCCTCCCTCCCTCCTTCCTTCCTTCCTTCCTTCTTTTCTTCTTTCTTTTTTCACAGTCTTGTTCTGTCACCCAGGCTGGAATGCAGTGGCACAATCTCAGCTCACTGCAACCTCCACCTCCCGGGTTCAAGTGATTCTCCAGCCTCAGCCTCGCAGGTAACTGGGACTACAGGCGCACACCACCACACCTGGCTATTTTTTGTATTTTCTAGAAGAGACAGGGTTTCACCATGTTGGCCAGGCTGGTCTCGAACTCCTGGGCTAAAATGATCCACCTGCCTCAGCCTCCCGAAGTGCTGGGATTACAGGTGTGAGCCACTGGTCCCAGCCCAGCTTTAATATTTTCTTGTTCGTGGCCGGGCGCGGTGGCTCAAGCCTGTAATCCCAGCACTTTGGGA
>NW_016859571.1:0-1444 GCF_001698545.2 Rhinopithecus bieti | reverse complement strand
CTTAATAGAGGAAAAATGTTACGTATGGTTAAACCATTTTGAGAAAGACATTTCTGAAAACAAACAAAAAAATTTAAAAGACACATGGCTACATTAGTGGCTAATATCTTCCTTCCTTTAAATACTTTCTGAAGGCATTATTTGCCTATATCAAAATCCTTTCACATCAATTCTAACTTCAGTTACTTGAGCCATTTGATATTCATCATCTAGAGAGACTTCTAAGGTAATTAACTACCCATGCATTTGTTTATAGTCTACTTGGTTACATAAAGGGCCTTTAAATAGACTGTCTGCCCTAGGCCTCTGTTCTGCCTGACTTACACAGCTGGCATGTCTTTCTTTATTCTGTTATCTCCTTTATTTTTTTCTAGTCCTTATTATAACCTGATTTTATTTTATCATATTATATTAATTTGTTTATTAGTTTATCCTTTCATCAGAATATGAACTTTTAAGAGTACGGATTCTATTTGGTTCACTGCTTAATTCCCAGAAGAGCTGTGGAACAAAGGAATACCAATTGTTTGAAGTAGTTTACCAAATTGAAATACTTGCTGATGCTGAGGCTATTCAATTGAAATATATATTTACCTACAAGCACTCTGACAGGGATATTTTCCTTGACTAAACTCTAGCCAGGCTCCTCTGAGCCCTCTTCTTGCTAGGCCTCAACCTCGACTTATAAAGACTTTAAGAAACACTAATGCAGCTTCTAACAGCTCAAAACTACATCCTTAGGAAGACGCTAGCCTCTCTTAAAGTGCTTATCCAATAAAACTCAAGGATGCAAGAATAATTTACTGTATAGAGAAAGGGTAGGAGCCTAACTTCCCCAAGTGCTGGTTAGAAAACTCAGATAGGTTTCAAATTAACTCTCCCCCCACCCCTACCTCCCTAATTTTGTAAATTTTTTACTTCCCTGGCTCTACTGAAACCCCAATCACCTTCCTCTTTGTTACTTCATGCTCTGTTTAAAATACCTGGTTACCCTTGTATAAACTGAAATTGACTTCAGTTCATGATGAGCAGTGTTCCCTATTGCAATAGTCAATCACTGATTAAAATCTTTTTTTATTAAACCACTTTAGTGTCCAGGTTTCTGTAAAATGCATGGTCACCTGTGTACAAATCATATTGAATTTGGTTCATGCTAGACTCTTTTTTACCTATTTCAATGGTATATTACTGATTAAAATATGTCCTTTCTACTTTAGCTTTGTTTATCTTTGGCATCTTTTAAAGACCAAATCATGTGTATTTTAGAAAACTTTATTCCCACTACTGTTGGCAAAGGCAAATTATAGAACACTGGCTTTTATATCAATGTTTTTGACAAAATAATACAAAATGCCATATGAAAATTTTCTAGATTTTCATTCCATAGTAGGAGAAACAGCTTTTCAAATAAATTTA
Organism: Rhinopithecus bieti; assembly: GCF_001698545.2. Lineage (NCBI taxonomy): Eukaryota > Metazoa > Chordata > Mammalia > Primates > Cercopithecidae > Rhinopithecus > Rhinopithecus bieti. Next base: position 28 of record NW_016859571.1, on the reverse strand, counting down.
TTCTGTTTTAATTTGGGTTAATGTAAGA
>NW_016859570.1:0-589 GCF_001698545.2 Rhinopithecus bieti | reverse complement strand
CTGGTTTGGTCTGGTGTGGTCTGGTTTGATCCGGTCTGGTCTGGTTTGATCTGGTCTGGTCTGGTTTGATCCGGTTTGATCCGGTCGGGTCTGGTTTGATCCGGTCTGATCTGGTTTGATTCGATTTGATCTGGTCTGGTCTGGTCTGGTTTGATCTGGTGTGGTCTGGTTTGGTTTGATCTGGTTTGATCTGATCTGGTCTGGTTTGATCCGGTCTGGTCTTCTGGTATGGTTTGATCTGGTCTGATCTGATCCGGTTTGATCTGGTCTGTTCTGGTTTGATCCGGTTTGATCCTGTCTGGTCTAGTTTGATCCAGTCTGGTCTGGTTTGATCCTGTCTGATCTGGTCTGGTCTGGTTTGATCTGGTCTGGTCTGGTTTGATCCGGTTTGAACTGGTCTGGTCTGGATTGATCTGATTTGATCTGGTCTGTTCTGGTTTGATCCGGTCTGTTCTGGTTTGATCCGGTCTGGTCTGGTTTGATCCGATTTGATCTGGTCGGGTCCGATTTGATCTGGTCTGATCTGGTGTGATCTAGTCTGGTCTGGTTTGATCTGGTTTGATCTGCTCTGGTCTGATTTGATCTGGTC
>NW_016859569.1:0-589 GCF_001698545.2 Rhinopithecus bieti | reverse complement strand
CTCAGCACCACATGACACTTACTCTAAAACTGACCACATAGTTGCAAGTAAAGCACTCCTCAGCAAATGTAAAAGAACAGAAATCATAACAAACTGTGTCTCATTCCACAGTGTAGTCAAATTAGAACTCAGGATTAAGAAACTCATTCAGAACTGCACAACTACATGGAAACTGTTCAACCTGCTTCTGAGTAATTACTGGGTAAATAATGAAATGAAGGCAGAAATTAAGATGTTCTTTGAAACCAATGAGAACAAAGATACCACAGGCCAGAATCTCTGGTACATTTTTAAAGCAGTGTGTAGAGGGAAATTTATAGTACTAAATGCCCACAAGAGAAAGCAGGAAAGATCTAAAATCGGCACCCCAACATCACAATTAAAAGAACTAGAGAAGCAAGAGCAAGCACATTGAAAAGCTAGCAGAAGGCAAGAAATAACTAAGATCAGAGCAGAACTGAAGGAGATAGTGATACAAAAAACTCTTCAAAAACTCAATTAATCCAGGACCTGGTTTTTTGAAAAGGTCAACAAAATTGATAGAACGCTAGCAAGACTAATAAGAAAAGAGAGAAGAATCAAATAGACG
>NW_016859568.1:0-589 GCF_001698545.2 Rhinopithecus bieti | reverse complement strand
TTATACTCAACCTAAAAGTAGATTGCCCTTTCAACTTGCAAATATTGTGTATTTTTAAAAACTGTCTATAAACTAGCAATTAGTCCCATTGAAATTTAAAAAGATTAATTAGATGCCAAAGCTTTCTCATAAATTACTATTTGATTCAAAAAGTGACTGAACCATTTAAGAATTCTGAATACTAATCTTCAAAGGCCAAATATCCTCTTAGCTTCTTCCCATCTCAACTCCAAAGCTTGACAAAAGCAATCATTTTTATAGAGGTTAACATTAATTCAAAATTTCTAAGCAAAGAGTAACCTATATATATCTTGATATTTGTTTGGAAAGTTTAGGAACTCTTTAATTGTCCAATTACAAAGGTCCAATTCTACCAAGAGAAAATGTCTGTTAAAATAGATTTCAATTCTATATGTACTGAAAACAGACTTACAGACAATAACATTTTTCTATTTATGTCTTTATGAAGTATTATCAGCTATGGAGTGGGCATCAGAAGGCATTGTGTATAGTCTACATATTTTAAAAAAACTGAAGAAAATATTATTTTATGCTGTTCCTATGCAGCAGATGACATACTCTGGCTTCC
>NW_016859567.1:0-589 GCF_001698545.2 Rhinopithecus bieti | reverse complement strand
CATTTATAAAATTATAAATAAAAATTATGTGATGTATAACATATATTATATGATATTATAATATATAACATATATGATATTAACATACATCATATGATATTATATTACAGGCATGAGCCACCATACCCAGGTTAAAACTTTTCTTTAAATCAAAAAATAGGCCTGTAACCCCAGCACTTTGGAAGGCCCACACCGGCAGACCAGCCTGGCCAACATGGTGAAACCCTGTCTCTACCAAAAATACAAAAAACTTAGCTGGGTGTGGTGGCATGTGCCTGTAATCCCAGCATCTTGGGAGGCCAAAGCAGAGGAATTGCTTGAATCCATGAGGCAGAGGTTGCAGTGAGCTGAGACTGTGCCACTGCACTCCAGCCTGGGCGATAGAGCTAGACTCTGTCTGAAAAAAAAAAAAAAAAATCAATTAATTAATTACTTAATAGTCTTACAACTTTGGGACAAAGTTTGAGGCCTTGTTAGTCAGAGTAATTAAGTGGAGGTCAAATCAAGAATGTGGCCTCCTCGATCCACACAGCTGCAGAAGACTCTGGGAAGAAAGGCTCCTCACTTCCTGTAACTGTGGATTACTCCA
>NW_016859566.1:0-589 GCF_001698545.2 Rhinopithecus bieti | reverse complement strand
TATTTATAATTAAAATAAAACTAACTGGTCTTTCTGTTCATTTTCTGGACTATTAATTTAGTGTGCCTTTCTTTATACCTTAAATTACTTTAAATGTCTAGTGCAAAGTTTGCTTAGATCACATCTTGTTGTTTAAGATCATATTCCTCTGGGTAGCAAGAAAACAGTAAACTCTAGTTCTTCACAGTAATTAACTATGGATTCTGTGTACAATGGGACAAGTTACTCTAAAAAAATTATATTGAAAAACAGTTACCTGTGTCATTACCAAGAAATCTGTACCTTTTCAGCTGCCAGTGCTCACATACTCATTTTCCCATTTCTCTATAAAATGAGCATCTCTAAGAATTCTAAAGGGCTTCTTCTTGATCAACTTACAGTGATATTTTAATAAGGCTTTTATGCACTTGATATCATAAGAATTCATGTAAAATCCAAAGGTTAATAATTCCAGTAATTTATTTATTTTCGTCAGTGTTTCATACTTTTGAAAAAAAAAATACATCATTTTGCAAACGGTTAGGCTTTGTGTCCCCACCCAAATCTCCTCTTGAATTGTAATTCCCATAATTCCCATGTGTTGATGGAG
>NW_016859565.1:0-1260 GCF_001698545.2 Rhinopithecus bieti | reverse complement strand
GTCGGGGGCCCGGGGTGGGAGGCGCAGGTTTCCGCGGGCGGCGCGAGTGACTCCGGCAGCGTGGCCGCCTGTGCCTGTCCTGAGTTGTGGCTTTTCATCACTCGCTGTTTCCATTTGCATCCCCCACCCCCGAACCCCACCATTTCGTCTGAATCTTCACTTTCTGAAATTCAGGTAATTTTTTTGGTGGGCATTGGAGTCAGAAGTTTTTTTTAGACATCATCAGTGAAGTGACTTAATCATTACTCATTTATTTCTATTTATGTAATAAGTTTAAGTAGAATATGGGTAAATATCTTCACCTTTGACATCTTGCAAGTTTTTTCTCCATTTTTGATACGAAAATTTAGCACTGAAAGAATCTTCAGACATAATATAGAACCTATTATCTTGGGGAGTAAGCATACTACAACTTCTGAAGTGCAAGTGATGGGTTGACTTGATAGGTCAGCAAATTTTGGAAAGCAAGAATATTTCATATTGTCATGTATTCTTTAAGATTGGTTAAAATTCTGTAGCTTTCTTAAAGGGGGAGTTCAGTTGAAGACATTTTACTGACAGTTAATTACTCTTTTAAAACAATTCTTTTATTCTAATAAACATCTTCATGTGATAACATCATTTCCAGCATTTAAAAGAGTCACAAAGAGTTGAACAGATAATACAAGGGATACTTGAGCATATAGGATGACGTTTCAAGTGTTGGCTTTCCTTACTGCTCGATACAAATATTATTGCTGAAGTAGTTGGCATCTGTGATTTTTCCTGCTTCAGTGTAATCCTGACCTTCTGTGTACTTGAGTCAGTTTTCTAGTCCTTTGCCCTCCGTGACACGCATTTATTATCTGTTTTCATGTTCCTTGGGAGATTGATCAGTCCTTCTGATCAGTCCCGCAAGGTTTTCGTTGGCATGCAGACGTTGACTTGATTGAAGGCTTTATTACTTATTTTTACGTTTTTAAAGAGTTCAGCTTTCTACTGAGCATGCTGTAAAAGAGGTTGGGTCAAAAAGTCCAAAGCCATCTCGTCACGAGAGTCCTGAGATTCTTTGCATCCCCTTCCTTCTGCTCAGCTGGAGCAACAACAGTGGAGGGGCATGACGGCCTGTGCATGAAGCACTGGCCGCTGGAGCAGGTCCTCCAGCCCATACATTGCAGAGGAGGCTCCTGATGTTGACATTGGCCAGGGCCTCTGCAAACAAGCCAGGCCTAAAAGGTTCACCATATCCCCCAACTGCTTGTCTTTCTTCCCTCCCTCCCT
>NW_016859564.1:0-896 GCF_001698545.2 Rhinopithecus bieti | reverse complement strand
CATGCATAAAACTTAAATGTATTTTGGTAAGTGAAAAAAGCCAGACCCAAAAGACTACATGTTATATGATTCCATTTATATAAATTTCTGGAAAAGGCACAACTATAGGGAGAGAAAATAGTAAATGATTGCTGGGGTGGGGTGGGAGCAATTGACTACAAAGAAGCAGGACAAAAGAATTTTGGGTGGAGAGGAACTAAGAAATTGGTGGTTGATACACAACTCTGCATTTGTCAAAACCATTAGAATCCACCAGGTTAATTTCACAGTATGTAAATTATAAAAACTGTCACCTAGGATGTGGGATTATGAAGAAAGGAGATTACCTAAGTAACTTTGGACAACCGTTCAGATTGGCTACTATAAAGCTAAAGACAAAAATGATTGTATGTAAACACTGTACTCTAGTTTTGTAAATTTTTCTCTGACAGAGTTATGTGTTACCAATTCTAAACTATGGGTATAATAAGGTTGAACTGTGAAAATATGGTGTAAATAATGAGAGCCAGGCTTCTATCAGAGAAATAAGTTACAAATAAGAAAAAGATGCAGATAGCACTATTCACAATAGCAAAGATATGGAATCAACCCAAATACCCATCAATGATAGACTGGATAAAGAAAATGTCATACACATACACCATGGAATGCTACACAGCCATAAAAGGAATGAGATCATGTTCTTTGCAGTCACATGGATGGAGCTGGGAGCCATTATCCTCACAAATTAATGCAGGAACATAAAACCAAATACTATATGTTCTCATTCATAAGTGGGAGCTGAAAGATGAAAACACATGGACACAGGGAGGGGAACAACACTTACTGGGGCCTGTCAGGGGAGGGTGGTGGGGAGAGCATCAGGGAAAACAGCTAATGCATGCTGGGCTTAATAA
>NW_016859563.1:0-202 GCF_001698545.2 Rhinopithecus bieti | reverse complement strand
TTTTTTTTGGCTGGGAATTTTAGAAAATTCATCACAAAAACCACTGTGTCATTTTCTTGGAGAATAATCAAGCTAAGATTTTCAACCATATCAGTGATTCATTGTAAAACTTTCATATCTATTTAAAATAAAAACCACAGAGAACTCAGGTTAATGTACTGTTTATTTAAAATTCTAAGGATCTTTAAATAATTTTCCTGGG
>NW_016859562.1:0-281 GCF_001698545.2 Rhinopithecus bieti | reverse complement strand
TTTAGACGGAGTCCTCATTCTATCGCCCAGGCTGGAGTGCAGTGGCACGATCTTGACTCACTGCAACCTCTGCTCCCGGGTTCATGTGAGTCTCCTGCCTCAGCCTCCCCAGTAGCTGGGATTACAGGTGCCCGCCAGCATGCCTGGCCAATTTTTTGTGTTTTTAGTAGAGATGGAGTTGCACCATGTTGGTCAGGCTGGTCTCGAACTCCTGACCTCATGATCTGTCCACTTGGCTTCCCAAAGTGCTGGGATTACAGGCGTGAGCCACTTCAGCCAGG
>NW_016859561.1:0-283 GCF_001698545.2 Rhinopithecus bieti | reverse complement strand
CGACTGACATAGGCCATTTTCTATTGTTCTTCTTGGGAAATATATCTTTTTTTTTTTTTTTCAATATGTTTAATTTTAACAATGTTTCCACATGACTTTATAAATGAGAGCTATTTTTATTTATAGTTTATTACAAATCCACTGAGAAGTCTGGAATGTATGGAATCAGAGAGCTAGATCAAAAAACATGGTTGAACAGCAAAATTAGATGTAAGTAGAATTTCAATTTATAATTTACATTAATAACTCTCATTTCCTTTGCTTTTTAGTTTTTTGAGTGGTT
>NW_016859560.1:0-284 GCF_001698545.2 Rhinopithecus bieti | reverse complement strand
CGCCTGTGATATTGTTTCTTATATCCAGGAGGGAAGAAATTAGTATTACTACCAATATTGAAGGGATGGACACTCACCATGTGATATATAGTTCTCAATATTCGGGTTGAAAGAAGATGCTATTACTCCCAATACAACAAGGGGTGTACACTCCGCCTGTGATATTGTTTCTTATATCCAGGAGGGGAGAAGGTACTGTTACTACAAATATTGAAGGAATGTACACCCCCATGTAATGTTGTTCTCAATATCGAGCTTGAAAGAAGATGCTATTACTCCCAATA
>NW_016859559.1:0-284 GCF_001698545.2 Rhinopithecus bieti | reverse complement strand
TGTCTCTTTGCATGAAGTGCAGTGGTGCAATCTAACCATATTGCAGCATCCTGTCTCCCAAGTTCAAGAGTTTAGTTTTCCTCAGTTTCTTGAATAGCTGAGATTACAGGTGCACACCACCACACTTGATGGGTTTTCATCACATTGGCCACTGTTGTCTCAAATTCCTGGCCCCAAGTACTCTACCTGTCTTGACTTTTAAAAGTGCTGGAGTTACAGGAGTGAGCCACTATGCCTGGTCTACTTTTGGCTACATTTCCAATTGAGAAGAACATTCATCAGGC
>NW_016859557.1:0-590 GCF_001698545.2 Rhinopithecus bieti | reverse complement strand
GCTAACACTGCTGTCGTGGAATGTGCATAGTGATATTTGGGAGCGCATTGAAGCCCATGGTGAAAACAGAAATATTCTCAGGTAAAAACTAGAAAGAAGCTTTCTTAGAAATTGCCTTTTGATATGTGAATTTGTCACACAGATATTCGCCTTACCCTTCTTGTAGCAGTGTGATAAAACTGTTTTCGTGGATTCTGCAAAGAGATATTTGGGAGCTCATTGAGGGCTATGGTGAAAAAGGAAATATCCTCCAAGAATAACCGGAATGAAGCTTTCTGAGAAACTGTTTTGTGATGTGTGAATTCATTTCAAGGTGTTACACCACTCTTTCATGGAGGAGTCTGTTAGCACTGACCTTTGTGGAAGCTCAGAAGTGATGTCCTCAATACTGTTGAATCCCATGGTGAATAATGAAATATCTTCAGACAAACCTGCAGAGAAGCCTTCTAAGAAACTTCTTTGATGTGGGTGAATCCAGCTCACAGTATTAAATGACTGTTTTCATTCAGAAGCTTGCTAACAGTGTTTTCGCAGAAACTGCAGTAAGACACAGGGTGGCGCTCTGAGACAACAAATAACCTCAGCTCAAA
>NW_016859556.1:0-423 GCF_001698545.2 Rhinopithecus bieti | reverse complement strand
AGTTTTATCATGAGGGGATGTTGAATTTTATCGAAGGCCTTTTCTGCATCTATTGAGATAATCATACGGTTTTTGTCATTGGTTCTATTTATGTGATGTATTACATTTACTGATTTGAGTATGTTGAACTAGCCTTACATCCCAGGGATGAAGCCGACTTGATGGTGGTGGATAAGCTTTTTGATGTGCTGCTGGATTCAGATGGTCAGTATTTTACTGAGAATTTTTGCATCGATGTTCATCAGGGATATTGGCCTGAAATTTTCATTTTTTGTTGTGTCTCTGTCAGGTTTTGGTATCAGGATGATGCTGGCCTCTTAAAATGAGTTAGGGAGGAGTACCTCTTTTTCTGTTGTTTGGAATAGTTTCAGAAGGAATGGTACCAGCTCCTCTTTGTACCTCTGGTAAAATTCGGCTGTGAAT
>NW_016859555.1:0-1007 GCF_001698545.2 Rhinopithecus bieti | reverse complement strand
GCGTGGTGGCTCACCCTGTAATCCCAGCACTTTGGGAGGCCAAGGCAGGTGGATCACCTGAGGTTAGGAGTTCTAGACCAGCCTGGCCAACATGAAACCCCATCTCTACTAAAAATACAAAAAATTAGCCGGGCGTGGTGGCATGCACCTGTAATCCCAGCTACTCGGGAGGCTGAGGCAGGAGAATCACTTGAACCTGGGAGGCAGAGGTTGTAGTGAGCTGAGATCGTGCCGCTGCTGTCCAACCTGGGCGACAAAAGTGAAACTCTGCTTCCCCTACCCCCAAAAAAAGAGCGAGAACAATCTTTTATGTTGGATCTGTGATTCATTGAGTTCATGTTTGCATATGGTGTGATGTAAGGGTTTGAGTTTCATCGTTTTCCCCATGTAGATCTCCATTTGTTCCAGCACTATTTGTTGAAAAAACTATCCTTTCCCCTTTGAATTATCCTGCTAATGCCTTTGTTGAAAATCGGGCCAGTCGCAGTGGCGCACGCCTGTAGTCCCAGAACTTGGGGAGGCCAAGGCGGGAGGATCTGTTGAGCCCAGAAGTTCAAGACTAGCCTGGACAACATAGTGAGACTGTGTCTCTACAAAAGATAAAAAAAAATTAGCCAGGTGTGTGGCTGGGCGTGGTGGCTCACGTCTGTATCCCAGCACTTTGGGAGGCCGAGGCAGTCGGATCACCTGAGATTGGGAGTTTGATACCGGCCTGACCAACATGGAGAAACCCTGTCTCTACTAGAAATACAAAATTAGCCGGGCATGGTCGCACATGCCTGTAATCCCAGCTTCTCAGGAGGCAGAGGCAGGAGAATCGCTTGAACCCGGGAGCTCGAGGTTGTGGTGAGCCGAGATTGTGCCATTGCACTCCAGCCTGGGCAACAAGAGCAAAACTCCATCTCAAAAAAACCCAAAAAACCCAGGTGTGACTAATTTATAATACAAATGTATATTATAATTTATAATTATAAATATATATTATAATTTATAATTATAAATATATA
>NW_016859554.1:0-589 GCF_001698545.2 Rhinopithecus bieti | reverse complement strand
TTACAAACCATTGATCAGAGATTTTTTTTTCATGTCTAATTGAAGTTCTTATTTTGGGAATACAGCTCTGATGTTTTTGTACAGTTTTTTAATTCTTGAAAATTCGTATAATACAATATTAAGCTTTTGCTATGTACTGGGTGATAATAATAGTGGGTGTAATATTTATGGACCCTGGCTTCGTGGAGCTTGGTGATTGTCACATTCTTCTCGCAGTTAACAACTCGCAAAACAGTTAACTTTTTTAACTGTTTTGATAATTTTTTTTTCTTGAGCTTTAATTTTATCATCACTGGTTGCTGACCTCTTAGTGGGAAGGAAGCAGCTGTTTTTTTCCTTTTTTAAATTGAGGATTAATTTGCATATAGTGGAATGCACAGATCTTTATTTTACTGTAAGTTCTGGGATATATGTGCAGAACATGCAGGTTTGTTGCATAGGTATACATGTGCCATGGTGTTTTGCTGCACCTATCAACCTGTCATCTAGGTTTTAAGCCCCGCATGTATTAGGTATTTGTCCTAATGCTATCCCTTCCCTTTACCCCTCACCCGCCGACAGGCCCCTGTGTGTGATGTTCCCTTCCCTG
>NW_016859553.1:0-590 GCF_001698545.2 Rhinopithecus bieti | reverse complement strand
CGTGAGTTCTGGGTGGGCACGGGTTTGGCATGCCCTGCACTTGGAGTAGCCAGCTGGCGCCACTGGCCCCAGGCAATGAGGGGCTTAGCACCCGGGCCAGCAGCTGTAGAAGGTGTGCCATGTCCTCCAGCACCACCAGCCCACCCATGCTGTTCTTGAATTCTTGCCAGGCCTCAGCCACCTCCCCATGGGGCAGGACTCAGGACCTGCAGCCCGCCATGCCCAAGGCCCCCCTTCCCCGTGGGCTCCCACATGACCCCAGCCTCACTGATGGGCGCCGCCACCTGCTCCGTGGTACTCAGTCCCATCAACTGCCCAAGGGCTGAGGAGTGTGGGTGTGTGGCGCAGAACTGGCAGGCAGCTCCACCTGTGGCCCTGGCACGTGATCCACTAGGCAAAACCAGCTGGGCTCCTGAGTCAGGCGGGGACTTGGAGAACTTTTATGTCTAGCTGGAGGATTGTGTATGCATCAATCAGCACTCTTTGTCTAGCTTGGGGTTTGTGGATGCACCAATCAGCACTCTGTATCTAGCTAATCTGGTGAGGATTTGGAGAAGTTTTATGTCTAGCTAGAGGACTGTAAATGCATC
>NW_016859552.1:0-1132 GCF_001698545.2 Rhinopithecus bieti | reverse complement strand
AGTGGTTGATTCAGGCTGAGAGTAGGGATAGGGACGGAGGGAACTTTTGGGGGTGATAGAAGGATTCTTAAACTTGATGTATTTAATTCTTCTGTTATGCTTCACTGTAGCTTTTGCCTACTTCATCTGGATTACCACCAGGTTGGGAAGAAAAACAGGATGAAAGAGGAAGATCATATTATGTTGATCACAATTCCAGAACGACTACTTGGACAAAGCCCACTGTACAGGTATCCTGCATTTTGTTCACTTGCTTTCTTACAGGATTTCAACTGTCACATCCCTATGTGAACTAGTACATCCCCTTGTAGGTTACGCTGGGTACTTTTAAAATTTTTTTTTTTTTTTTTTTTTTGAGATGGAGTCTCGCTGTTGTCACCCAGGCTGGAGTGCAATGGCGCGATCTCGGCTCACTGCACCTCTGCCTCCTGGGTTCAAGCAATTCTCCTGCCTCAACGTCCCAAGTAGCTGGGACTACAGGCGCACACCACCACACCCAGCTAATTTTTGTATTTTTAGTAGAGATAGGGTTTCACTGTGTTGGCCAGACTGAGCTGAAACTCCTATCTCAGGTGATCCACCCACCTCGGCCTCCTAAAGTGCTGGGATTACAGGCATGAGCCACCGTGCCTGGCCGTAGCATCTTCTAATTATTTATTTTCTGACACTGATGTTAAGTGTCTACCATTCCCCATGAATCTCTAATATACACGAATTACCACTTGTTATTATATAAAGCAAGTTCAAATGAGAATAAGGAAAAAGCAAATGATCTAGTTTTGGGATATTTTTGTAATTTGAATAGTTAAGATCATTATTTTAACTAAAAGATAATCTTGGCAATTGGTATCTATTAAAGAAGTTTATGCTGGGCCGGGCAAGGTGGCTCATGCCTGTAAACCCAGCACTTTGGGAGGCCTAGGTGGGTGGATCACCTGAGGTTGGGAGTTCAAGATCAGCCTGACCAACATGGTGAAACCCCGTCTCTACTAAAAATACAAAAATTAGCCAGGTGTGGTGGGCGCATGCCTGTAATCCCAGCTACTCGGGAGCTGAGGCAGGAGAATCACTTGAACCCAGAAGGCAGAGGTTGCAGTAAGCCGAGATCGTGCCATTGTGTTCCAGCCTGGGC
>NW_016859551.1:0-424 GCF_001698545.2 Rhinopithecus bieti | reverse complement strand
GCGAAGGGCATAAAAAAGGTGAGTTTCAGAAAATAATATCTAATTATATATTTGTAGAAAATTCTCATTCACCTTTTTCTCAGAGTGAATTTAGAAGTTTTCTCAGGTTTGTTTTGTTTTGACAGAGTCTCACTCTGTCACCCAGGCTGGAGTGCTGTGGTGGGATCTCAGCTCACTGCAAACTCTGCCTCCCAGGTTCATGACATTCTCCTGCTTCAGTCTCCCGAGTTGCTGGGACTACAGGTGCCTGCCACCATGCCCAGCTAATTTTTTTGTATTTTTAGCAGAGACGGGGTTTCACCTTGTTAGCCAGGGTGCTCTCGATCTCCTGACCTCATGATCCGCCTGCCTTGGCCCCCCAAAGTGCTGGGATTACAGGCGTAAGCCACTGTGCCCAGCCTTCTGGTGTGTTTTTTATGGCTGA
>NW_016859550.1:0-422 GCF_001698545.2 Rhinopithecus bieti | reverse complement strand
ATCTTCCTGGCCTCTGGTAGCTGCCATCATACTCTCTGTGTCCATGAGATCAAGTTTTTTTTTAGCTCCCACATGTGAGTGACAACCTGTGGTATTTGTCCTTCTGTGCCTGGCTTATTTTACTCAATGACTTCAGATCTACCCTTATTTCTGAAAATGACATGATTTCATTATTTGTTATGCCAAATAGTATTCTACTGTGTATATTTAGCATATCTTACTTATCCATTCATCAGCTGATGAATACTTGCATTGACTCTGTATCTTTGCTATTGTGAATAATGCTGTGATAACCACAAGCATGCAAGTTACCCTTTGTTACACTGAACTTTTTCCTTTGGATGAATACCTCCCCCCCCCCCCAGTGAGATTGCTGGACCATACAGTAGCTCTATTTTCGGTGTTTTAGAATTCTCTATACT
>NW_016859549.1:0-695 GCF_001698545.2 Rhinopithecus bieti | reverse complement strand
TATATATATATATATACAGGGTGACCTTGGGCAAACTACTTAAACTTGCTGAGCTTTAGTTTCCTCATCTGTACAATGCAGACAAAAGTAGAGATCCATTAAAAACAGCCAGTACAGTGTAAAAAACAGCACCTTCTACTGACTTTGGTAATTTGATAAATATACATTTAAATATATGTGGTTGACTAATGTAAAGACTTAAAAAGGCCAGGTGCAGTGGCTCACGCCTGTAGTCCCAGCATCTTGGGAGGCCGAGGCAGGTGGACAACTTGAGGCCAGGAATTCGAGACCAGCCTGGCTAACATGGTGAAATCCCATCTCTACTAAAAATATAAAAATCAGTCATGTGTGGCAGCGTGTGCCGGTAATCCTAGTTACTCGGGTGGCTGAAGCATAAGAATTGCTTGAACCTGGGAGGTGGAGGCTGTAGTGAGCTGAGATCCCTCTATTGCACTCCAGCCTGGCTGACAGAGTGAGACCCTGTCTCAAAAAAAAAAAAAGGTTTAAAGAATTACAAACTTGATCTTCACCTTCACAATCACTATAGAAGCTAAAAGCAAGAAAAACCTAAAATGTATAACAAAGAACAAAAAATAAAGCAATAAAGAAGCACAAAAATGAAGTAAAATGAGACCACATTATTATGAAATATAAATAAATAAATTAAGCTAAGTTATTGAAGGCAATTTTTTTTT
>NW_016859548.1:0-247 GCF_001698545.2 Rhinopithecus bieti | reverse complement strand
ATTTCTCTCTCTCCTTCCTTCCTTCCTTCCTTCCTTCCTTCCTTCCTTCCTTCCTTCCTTTCTTCTTTTCTCTTTCTCTTTCTTTCTTTTTCTTTCTTTTCTTTTTTTCCTATCTTCCTTCCTTTCTCTCTCTTCTTCCTTCCTTCCTTCCTCCTTCTTTTCTTTCCTTCCTTCTTTCCTTCCTTCCTTCCTTCCTTCCTTCCTTCCTTCCTTCCTTCCTTCCTTCCTTCCTTCCTTCTTTCCTTCC
>NW_016859547.1:0-589 GCF_001698545.2 Rhinopithecus bieti | reverse complement strand
GACCATTAAAATAATGCTTCTTTCAAGTTTCAGTATTATTTATCCACAGTAGAAATTCCATTTTATTTATATAGATTTGGTTCTACTTTTTTATTCTTATTTTCCCCTTTTCTTTTCTTATTCTACTTCTTCTTCAATTTTTACTTAAATAGTTGATGAAGAATCACACCAACATTTAAAGGAAATAAATCTAACTTGCAATATGGATGATCAGCAGTTCATAAGAGCTGAGGGAGTCAAGGGCAGGTTTCAAAAGTACACTCTGTGGTGTGATTTAAAGGATAACATTACTTTGTGATTAAAAAAATGTATATTCTGGTTTACTATACAATGAAAGTCTCCATAGAGGATACTGCATTTAAAATAGATTTTTAAAGTGGAATAGGATTTTAGTAGTCAAATAAAACAGAAGGACTTAGGTTGTTGCTCGTTGTGAAAAAATATACAAAGTTGGGAAAATGCAGGGCATGTCTGTATTATCTACCATTGATATGACTTCTTTAACATTATTTCTCAGTGGGCATTTAATAAGGTGTATCAGCAGACTCTGAGGCATATAAGAACCTCATATGAGTTAGCACCTATTTTC
>NW_016859546.1:0-693 GCF_001698545.2 Rhinopithecus bieti | reverse complement strand
GAGACTGGAGCTGTTCCTATTCGGCCATCTTCCTCCATCCACAGAAACAGTGATTTCAAACTGCTCAATCCAAAAAATGATTTAACACTTTCAGATGAACAAAAACATCAAAAAAGAGTTGTGCAGGAAGCTTCTCTCCAATTTTCGATGGGAGACATTTCCTTGCTCGACGCAGGCCTCCAGTTGCCACTTACTATCCCTTTGCAGAATCCTCAGATGCCGACTTTCAAACCGGGGAATGTAGAGTAAGCTTTAACCCTGTTAAAGGAATGGGCTTGTCAGAGAGCAGTTTCTTCGAGTGCTTCTTTCTGTTTCTCATTGGACGACATTTCACTTTTTGCCATAGTCTTCAATGTGCTCTGAATATCACTCTTTTGAGTTTACAGGTACAGTGTTCAACTGTGCCTTATGAGGAGAACATTAAAACCACCTGAGTGGAATGCACACATCACCAAGCAGTTTCTCAGAAAGCTTTTCTCCAGTTTTTATCTGACTATATTTCCTATTAGACCATAGACCCGAATGTGATCCCAAATATCCCTTTGTGGATCCATCCACGAGGGAGTTTCCAGGCTGTGTAATGTACAGAAAGCTTCAACTATGTGAGAAGAATAAACATAGAAAAAACAGATTCACAGAAAGCTTCATTTCAGTTTTATCTGAATATATTTCCTTTTCACCATAGTCCTGAGT
>NW_016859545.1:0-1914 GCF_001698545.2 Rhinopithecus bieti | reverse complement strand
ACTCCTGATTAACCCCGATTCTTCTATAACAGTGTTTCTGAATTTTTTTTTTTTTTTTTTTTGAGACGGAGTCTGGCTCTGTCGCCCAGGCTGGAGTGCAGTGGCCGGATCTCAGCTCACTGCAAGCTCCGCCTCCCGGGTTTACGCCATTCTCCTGCCTCAGCCTCCCGAGTAGCTGGGACTACAGGCACGCGCCACCTCGCCCGGCTAGTTTTTTGTATTTTTTAGTAGAGACGGGGTTTCACCGTGTTAGCCAGGATGGTCTCGATCTCCTGACCTCGTGATCCGCCCCTCTCGGCCTCCCAAAGTGCTGGGATTACAGGCTTGAGCCACCTCGCCCGGCCGTGTTTCTGAATTTTTAATGGGAAATATGTTCTGCTTCAATTCATTGCTATCTCTAATTTCAGGATGGCAAGCTTACCAAGGAGGAGATCGTTGACAAGTATGATTTATTTGTTGGCAGCCAGGCCACAGATTTTGGGGAGGCCTTAGTACGGCATGATGAGTTCTGAGCTGCGGAGGAACCCTCATTTCCTCAAAAGTAATTTATTTTTACAGCTTCTGGTTTCACATGAAATTGTTTGCGCTACTGAGACTGTTATTACAAACTTTTTAAGACATGAAAAGGCGTAATGAAAACCATCCCGTCCCCATTCCTCCTCCTCTCTGAGGGACTGGAGGGAAGCCGTGCTTCTGAGGAACAACTCTAATTAGTACACTTGTGTTTGTAGATTTACACTTTGTATTATGTATAACATGGTGTGTTTATTTTTGTATTTGTTCTCTGGTTGGGAGTATGATATGAAGGATCAAGATCCTCAACTCACACATGTAGACAAACATTAGCTCTTTACTCTTTCTCAACCCCTTATATGATTTTAATAATTCTCACTTAACTAATTTTGTAAGCCTGAGATCAATAAGAAATGTGCAGAAGAGAGGAAAGGAAAAAAATATATACTCCACAATTTATATTTAGAGAGAGAACACTTAGTTTTGCCTATCAAAAAGTCCAACATTTCATAGGTAGTAGGGGCCACATACTACATTCAGTTGCTACACGTCCAGCAACTGAACCTGCCATTACCTGGGCAAGGAAAGATCCCTTTGCTCTAAGAAGGCTTGGCCTAAATTGATTTTCTTCTTTTTCCCCTTGTAATACTGACTGTTGGCTAATTTTGTCAAGCACAGCTGTGGTGGGAAGAGTTAGGGCCAGTGTCTTGAAAATCAATCAAGTAGTGGATGTGATCTCTTTACAGAGCTATAGATAGAAACAGCTGTAAAACTAAAGGAAAAATACAAGTGTTTTCAGGGCAAACATTTTTTCTCAGTGTGCATCTGTTGAAATGCTCACGACTTAATTATTTGCCTGTTGAAATCACTGTAAATGCCCCAATCCAGTTCCTCCTCTTCCCGGGTGTGCCAAGGAATTAATCTTGGTTTCACCACAATTAAAATTCACTCCTTTCCAATCATGTAATTGAAAGTGCCTTTAACGAAAGAAGTGGTCACTGAATGGGAATTCTCTTACGAAACCCTAAGATTAAAAAAAGACTATTTGGATAACTTAGAGGAAAGCCTAGAACCTCCCAATATAGTGGGGATTTTTTTCTTCTTCCCTTTCTCTTTTGGACAATAGTTAAATTAGCAGTATTAGTTATGAGTTTGGTTGCAGTGTTCTTATCTTGTGGGCTGATTTCCAAAAACCACATGCTGCTGAATTTACCAGGGATCCTCATACCTCACAATGCAAACCACTTACTACCAGGCCTCTTTCTGTGTCCGCTGGAGAGCTTGAGCTCACACTCAAAGATGAGAGGACCTACAGAGAGGGCTCTTTGGTTTGAGGACCATGGCTCACCTTTCCTGCCTTTGACCCATCATACCCCATTTTCTCCTCTTTCCCTCTCCCCA
>NW_016859544.1:0-775 GCF_001698545.2 Rhinopithecus bieti | reverse complement strand
TATATATATATCATGGTTTATTTTTTCCCTTTAGAATGAAAACCAAGATTCATTTTTTTCAGGCTACCAAAATGTACGATTTTAATCGTATATTTAACTGCTCAACAGATAGAATGTAATATTTTAGAGTAGATTTGAAAAGTAGATAAGAATATACAGAAGGATGTTTACTTGTTTGGGTGATGATATGCTGTGAAATCTGTAAATGTGAAAGTTGTTTTTTCTTTTTAAAGTAATGACATCTCCACGTTTGGGGAATGCAGAAGTTGTTTAATTGTGGCATCAAGGTATAAACTAAAGAAAATGGCACTTAATTTTAGCTTAAGTTACTTTATACATTTAATTTTGTAAGCAGAAAAGTATAGGACTCTAGATTCCATGACTACAACCTGAACAATTAAGTGGCCAAACTGGATACCATGGAAAATAAGGGTTGAGTCTTTTGTTTTGTTTTGTTTTTGAGACAAGGTCTCATTCTATCACCCAGGCAGGAGTGCAGTGGTGCAATTTCGGCTCACTGCAACCTCTGCCTCCCGGGTTCAAGCGATTCTTGTGCCGCAGCCTCCCAAGTAGCTGGGACTACAGGCATGCACCACCATGCCTGGCTAATTTTTGTACTTTTTAGTAGAGACAGGGTTTCGCCATGTTGGCCAAGCTGGTCTTGAACTCCTGACTTCAGCTGATCCACCTGCTTCAGCTTGTACTACTAAAAGTTCAAAAATTAGCCAGGCATGGTGGTGGGCACCTGTAATCCCAGCCACTTGGGAGGCTGAGA
>NW_016859543.1:0-695 GCF_001698545.2 Rhinopithecus bieti | reverse complement strand
GATTCCTAGGTATTTTATTCTATTTGTATCAATTGTGAATGGGAGTTCATTCATGATTTGGCTCTCTGGTTGTGTGTTATTGGTGTATGCGAATGCTTGTGATTTTTGCACATTGATTTTGTATGCTGAGACTTTGCTGAAGTTGCTTCTCAGCCTAAGGAGAATTTGGGCTGAGACGATGGGGTTTTCTAAACATACTATCATGTCATCTGCAAACAGAGACAATTTGACTTCCTCTCTTCCTATTTGAATACCTTTATTGCTTTCTTTTGCCTGATTGCCCTGACCAGAACTTCCAATACTATGTTGAATAGGAGAGGTGAGAGAGGGCATCCTTGTCTTGCACCAGTTTTCAAAGGGAATGCTTCCAGTTTTTGCCCATTCAGTATGATATTGGCTATGGGTTTATAATAAATAGCTCTTATTATTTTGAGATATGTTCCATCAATACCTAGTTTATTGGGATTTTTTAGCATGAAGGGCTGTTAAGTTCTGTCAAAGGCCTTTTCTGTATCTGTTGAGATAATCAGGTGGCTTTTGTCGTTGGTTCTGTTTATGTGATGGATTATGTTCATTGATTTGCATGTGTTGAACCAGCCTTGCATCCCAAGGATGAAGCTAACTTGATCATGATGGATAAGCTTTTCAATGTGCTGCTGGATTCGGTTTGCCAGTATTTTACTGAGGATTTTCAC
>NW_016859542.1:0-774 GCF_001698545.2 Rhinopithecus bieti | reverse complement strand
TTTGATAAAATCTAACACCCTTTGTGTTAAAAACTCTCAATAAACTAGGTATTGAAGAAACATGCCTTGAAAAATAAGAACCATATATGACAAACCCACAGCCAACATACTGAAAGTGCAAATGCTAGAAGCATTCCACTTGAAAATTGGGAGAAGACAATGATGCCCTCTCTCACCACTTCTTTTCAGTTCATATTGGAAGTCCTGGCCAGAGCAATCAGACAAGAGAAAGAAAAAAAAGGCATCCAAATAAAAAAAGAGGAAGTCAAGCTATCCCTGTTTGCAGACAACATGATTCTATATCTAGAAAACCTCATAGTCTTGGCCCAAATATTCTTCAGCTGATAAACAACTTCAACTGTTTCAGGATGCAAAGACACAAAACCAATGTAGAAAAATTACTAGCATTCTTATACATCAACAACAGCCAAGCCAAGAGCCAAATCAGGAACGCAATCTCATTCACAGTTGCCACAAAGGAATAAAATACCTAGGAACACAGCTAACCAGGGAGGTAAGCAATCTCTACAATGAGAATTACAAAACACTGCTTAAAGAAATTAGAGAAGGCACAAACCAATAAAAACAATGATGCTCACAGATAAAAAAGAATCGATATTATTAAAACAGTCATACTGCCTAAAGCAATTTACGGATTTTATGCTATTCCTCTCAAACTACCAACAACATTATTCACAGTAGAAAACAACTATTTCAAAATTCTTATGCAACTAAAAAAAGAACCTGAATAGCCAAGGCAATCCTAAGCAAAAC
>NW_016859541.1:0-201 GCF_001698545.2 Rhinopithecus bieti | reverse complement strand
TTCCTTTGTCACCATAGGCTTCAAAGCACTTCCAAATATCCTATTGCCAACTAAAGGAAAACAGTGTTAGCAAACTACTCAATGAAAGCAATGGTGTAATTCTGTAAGATGAATTCAATCATCACAAAACTGTTTCTCAGAAAGTTTCTTTCTAGTTTTATCTGAGAATTTTAATTTTCACTATAGGCCTCAATGCTCTCC
>NW_016859540.1:0-590 GCF_001698545.2 Rhinopithecus bieti | reverse complement strand
CTTTTGAGGGAAAACCTTTATTAAGGAGAATGGAATTATCTGGGCATATTTCAGAGCATTATTTTTCTCCTCCCCAAGCAGAAAAAAAAATTTCTCCAGTTTTATATGAGAGCATGGTGGACTTCTTGAAAATAAAACTCATTTGTGGCTGGACTCCTCAGAGTCTGACTATCTGAAGATGGCTCACAGTAAGCCTCCTATAAGTCTTCAATTACAGTTTAAGTGTTTCTACTGATATTGGCCCCAGCAGCAGCTTCTGCTCCTGGGCTTTTGCTCCAGGTAAGTTGTGTTCTCTGTATCTGCTTCTATATTCAGTTTTGAGGGCATCTGCCTGCCCTGTAATCTCAATAGATGCAAGAGCACTTGTTTTTTAGCTTGAACTGTTCAGCTGTTTTGTTATTTTAAGGATACGAGTGCTGACTTCCAAACTACTAACATGTCAGAGTAGAAACATAGCCTCTTATTTCAACTGCTTAATAAATCTGTATTGCATCCAATATGACACTGCCTGATAATCTCAGAATTCTCTACTAAGATGGACAGAGATTCTACATAACACTCTTTTTTATTTATTTATTTATTTATTTATT
>NW_016859539.1:0-1199 GCF_001698545.2 Rhinopithecus bieti | reverse complement strand
ACAGAAATGTATTTTCTCACAGTTCCAGAGACTAGCAGTGGGACGTTAAGGTGTTGATGGGCCTCTTGTCTCCGAAGGCTGGAGGGGAGAGTCCTTCTTTGCCTCTTGTCAGCCTCTGGTGGTTGCTGGCCATCCTTGGAATTCCTTGCCATGCTGATGCCTCACCCCAATCTCTGATCCATCTTCACACGGCCTTTTCCCCTGTGTGCCTGTAGCTTTGAGGTCAAATATTCCTCTTTATTTAGATTTACCAATTCTGTTGGATTTAGAGTCCACCTTAATCTAATATGACTGCATATAGTGATATCAGAGCTAATACATCGGAGTATCAACACCATTTTTTTCTTTTTCAGTAAATTTCTGGGTACGCATATCACTTTTGTATTTATGAGTCTTAAACCCAGTTTAAACTTTGGCAGCTACCAGGGCAGCTCCAGGCAAAACTGAAGATGCAAATACAAGATGTAGATTTATCTTGTGTTTCTCTGTCTTCCCTCATACTGCCACTTAGACTCCCCGTTAGGCTTCTAGTATTTTCTTGTTTTTTTGTCTCACATTCCACCCTTGCTATCTTTCCAAAGTAGTGTGCCAAGCTAAAAAAGTGTCTTTCTTCAAAATAGGACCACTCCCCACCCTCATCCCCAGTCCCACAGAGTTCTTACCTGTGGGTGGCACCTGAGTGAAATTCATATGTAATAATACATCAGTGTATAACCTTCTCAACATATTTGCATTTTTGCATGTAAATCCGGAGGAAAATGACTGATAGTTTCATTTTGGGGATTAAAATAAGCAGTTAGAGGAGCATTTTGGCTTGAGATTTCTTGGTTCGTGATAAATTTTAGTTCCATAGTAAACCACTCACTCTATTCATAAGATAGCATTTTCTAACAGTTATATTGGTATGGGTAATAGGATTTTCTAAGGTGAAGTATGCTGAGTCGTATTATTTTGTAAATGCTGAAACTTTTTGAAGCTATTTTGCATTCAGTTATTTCAACTAAGACATGTTTATGTGAAAATACATAGTTTTTTTGCAACTTTAGGATTTATCAGTGATCAGAAACCTGTGAAATTCATTGTATTAATAGCTGTTACTTGCTTAATTGCTTTGTTTTTCAAAAACTGTATTTACTTAGAAGAGGCATTATAATTGTTATTTTAACTGAGCTTATCCTTATATCAGGGACTATATTACT
>NW_016859538.1:0-216 GCF_001698545.2 Rhinopithecus bieti | reverse complement strand
ACCAATGAAAACCAGAAACTAGCTACTTGTGAAACTGCTTTATGCTTTGTTGATTCATCTCACAAACTTAAATTATTTTGATTCAACAAGTTGGAAGCACTCTTTTTGAGATTCTTGGAATGCACATTTTGGTGCCCAGTGAGGCCTCTGGTGAAAACAGAGCATCCCCAGATAAAACTAGAAAGAAACTCTCTGTAAAACTTTTTTTGTAGTGTG
>NW_016859537.1:0-1260 GCF_001698545.2 Rhinopithecus bieti | reverse complement strand
AGAGACTGCAGCCAGTAAAATTTTTATTTATTTATTTATTTATTTATTTATTTATTTATTTGAGACAGAGTCTCGCTCTGTCCCCAGACTGGAGTGCAGTGGTGCGATCTCAGCTCACTGCAAGCTCCGCCTCCCGGGTTCAAGTCATTCTCCTGCCTCAGCCTCTTGAATAGCTGGGACTACAGGCACCTGCCACCACGCCCAGCTAATTTTTTGTATATTTTAGTAGAGACGGGGTTTCACCGTGTTCGCCAGGATGATCTCGATCTCCTGACCTTGTGATCCGCCCGTCTCGGCCTCCCAAAGTGCTGGGATTACAGGCATGAGCCACTGCACCTGGCCAAAATCTTTATTTTTAATTGCATTAAGGTTTTCTTCATGGCCAAGTAGTTGATCGATTTTGTTAAAGTTCCATGGGCATACCACAAAACGTATTTTCTCTCTTTGAGAGATGTAAGTTCATATAGAAAGGTAGTGAATCAAGCTTGTTGATTGTTTCCTTCTATTACTCTAACTTCCTATTTTTTTGTTTACAAGAGCTGTTTTACCTGAGAAAGGCATGTATTATTTTCCACCCTTATTTTACTTTACCAAGTTTTCCTTTTATTTTTAATAGTTATTGTTTTACTTAGTTTTGTGCATACTAGTTTGTGATTTTTACCATTGCTCAACATCCTCCTAGTTCTGTCTTGTGCATTAAATCTCACATTCCTCTTGTTTGATATTTTGATGGCCACTTACGCTTTTTCATTTTATCACTATAACCACTGCAACCATAATGCCTATGTTTTGTCTAAATTATTTATTGTTTTTTGTCTTAAGCTGTACTGTGCAATACAGAAGCCAGTAGCCACAGGTAACTATTTAAATTTAAGATAATCAATTAAAATAAAAATTCAGTAACTCAGTCTAGCCACATGTCATATACTCAATAGCCACACGTGGCTAGTGGCCACTCTACTGGACAGCACATATATGGAACATTTCTATTATCACTGAGAAATTCTATTGAATAGCACTACTATAGAGCAGGGATTGGCAAACTTCCCATAAGGAGCAAAACAGCAAACATTTTAGGCTTGACAGGGCTTGTTGTCCCTATTGCAGCTACATAGCTCTGCTTTTCCCATAAACCAGAGATAATACATAAATGAATGACTATGGCTAGGTTCCAATAACATTTTATTTATAGATTCTAACACTTTAATTTTCTATAGTGTTAACATGTTATGAAAATTCTTTTTTTAATATTTTTCCACA
>NW_016859536.1:0-1006 GCF_001698545.2 Rhinopithecus bieti | reverse complement strand
TTCAATAGACTCATCTAACTTGTTGGGATTCATATAGACTCAAGCTAAAGGAGTAGAAAATATATTCCATTCAAATACAAACCAAAAACAAGCAGGAGTCGCTATTCTTATAACAGATAAAACAGATTTTAAAGCAACAACTGTATAAAAAGAAAACAAGGTCATTATGTAATTATAAAAGGATCATTTCAACAAGAAATTATCATCCTAAATATATATGCACTTAACTCTGTAGCTACCAGATTCATAAAACAATTACTACTAGACCTAAGGAAAGTGATAGACAGCAACAAAATAATAGTGGAGAATGTAAATACTCCACTGACAGCACTAGACAGATCATTGAGGCAGAAAGGCAACGAAGAAACATTGAATTCACACTCTAGAACACATAGACCTATCAGATATTTACAGAGGATTCTATCTATGAACTGCAGAATACGCATTCTCCTCATTAACACACTAAACATTCTCAAATAAATAATGAAAACCCTTTTTTAATAGCAAACACAAATAATACTGGGAATATAATTAACCAAGGAAGAGAAAGATCTCTACAAGGAGGATGACAAAACACTTCTTAAAATAATCAGAAGACATAAATAAATAAAAATACATTACATGCTCACAGATTGGAAGATTTAATACAGAATATCATGAAAATGACTGTACTGCCCAAAGAAATCTATAGTTTTAGTACAATTCCAATCAAAAGACTTACATCATTTCTTACAGAATTAGAAAACAATAATCCTGAAATTCATATGAAATCAAAAGGAGCCTGAATAGTTACAGCAATCCAAAGTATAAAGAAAAATCTGAAGATATTACATTACTTTGGCAAAGTACTAAAAATAAATAAATAAATAAAAATAAATAAATAAATTGGGAAACAGGCACCCTATTCAAAGAATGGTGGTGAGAAAACTGGATAGCCACGTGTAGAAGAATGAAACTGGATCTCTATCTCTCATCGTTTACGAAAATGTAGTCAAGACGGATCAAA